>NC_134506.1:47784804-47882055 GCF_027942865.1 Odontesthes bonariensis | reverse complement strand
TCCCACCCTTTGCTGCTATAACAGCTTCAACTCTGAGGAACTGTTTTAAAGGAGAGTGTTTATGGGAGTGTTTGACCATTCTTCCAGAAGCTTATCTGTGAGGTCAGACACTGATGTTGGACAGAAGGCCTGGCTCACAGTCTCTGCTCTAATTCATCCCAAAGGTGTTCTATCGGGTTGAGGTCAGGACTCTGTGCAGGCCAGTCAGGTTCTTCCACAGCAAACTGGCTCCTCCATGTCTTTATGGAGCTTGCTTTGTGCACTGCTGCGCAGTCATGTTGGAACAGGAAGGGGCCGTCCCAAAACTGTTTCCCCAAACTAGTAAAAACTGATCATTACCTTTTCTAAACTCTAAATGTCCCAGTGTTCTGCATCTGCTCTTGGGCCCTTTTTGTGAGTCGGCTCGGCACCTCGCTGTGACAGCCCTGAGCTGACGTTTGTTCTGATTTGACGCTTTATAAATAAAGGAGAATATGAAACAGAAGTTAGCAATAAAACACACAAAAGTGGGAATTTCACAAAAACAAAGACAACCAACCAAAGGCTGGAAGACAAAAGTGAACAAAAGAGCCAAAGACAAATCAATTTCAAAGATGATTCTATTAAAGGAGCCTAAACTACACAACACAGAAATCCAAAAGAAAATATTAGACCTAAAAGAAGGAAACAAACCCAAAGACTATAACATTATATGATGTTTGTTTGATAAAGTTTTTTATCTATCATTCATCCATCTTCAATTCATTCATCCATCCATCAATCTATCATTCATCCATCCATCAATCTATCATTCATCCTATCATCCATCCATCCATCAATCTAGCATTCATCCTATCATTCATCAATCCATCAATCTATCATTCATCCTATCGTTCATCCATCCATCAATCTATCATTCATCCTATCATTATCCATCCATCAATCTATCATTCATCCTATCATTCATCCATCAATCTATCATTCATTCTATCATTCATCCATCCATCAATCTATCATTCATCCTATCATTCATCAATCCATCAATCTATCATTCATCCTATCATCCATCTCATCATCATTCTATCATTCATTCATCAATCTTCATCATCTATCAATCATCATCATTCATCTATCATTCATCATCATCAATCTATCATTCATCCATCTATCATCTCATTCATCTATCATTCATCCATAATCTAATCATGCATGAATGACTTAGTCATTCATCAGTCATCTATCAATCTATCATTCATCATCCATCAATCTATCATGCATCCTGCATCATTAGTGCGGGATTGGGCCTGAATGAATGATTGAGTCATTCATCAATCATCATTCTATCATTCATCATCCATCAATCTATCATTCATCATCCATCAATCTATCATTCATCATCCATCAATCTATCATTCAGTGCATGCCATGCAATCTATCATTGCATCGATGCATGCTCATCAATCTATCATTCATCCTATCATTCATCATCATCATCATCTATCAATCTATCATTCATCTATCATCAATCATTCATCATCATCATCTATCATTCTATCATTCATTCCATCCATCAATCTATCATTCATCCATCAATCTATAATTCATCCATCCATCAATCTATCATTCATCCATCCATCAATCTATCATTCATCCTATCATTCCATCAATCTATCATTCATCCTATCATTCATCCATCAATCTATCATTCATCCTATCATTCATCCATCAATCTATCATTCATCAATCCATCAATCTATAATTCATCCATCCATCAATCTATCATTCATCCATCCATCAATCTATCATTCATCCTATCATTCATCCATCAATCTATCATTCATCCTATCATTCATCCATCAATCTATCATTCATCCTATCATTCATCAATCCAATCCATCAATCTATCATTCATCCTATCATTCATCCATCAATCTATCATTCATCCTATCATTCATCCATCAATCTATCATTCATCCTATCATTCATCCATCAATCTAATCATTCATCCTATCATTCATCAATCCAATCCATCAATCTATCATTCATCCTATCATTCATCCATCAATCTATCATTCATCCTATCATTCATCCATCAATCTTTCATTCATCCTATCATTCATCCATCAATCTATCATTCATCCTATCATTCATCCATCAATCTATCATTCATCCTATCATTCATCAATCCAATCCATCAATCTATCATTCATCCTATCATTCATCCATCAATCTATCATTCATCCTATCATTCATCCATCAATCTATCATTCATCCTATCATTCATCAATCCAATCCATCAATCTATCATTCATCCTATCATTCATCCATCAATCTATCATTCATCCTATCATTCATCCATCAATCTATCATTCATCAATCCATCAATCTATCATTCATCCATCCATCAATCTATCATTCATCCTATCATTCATCCATCAATCTATCATTCATCCTATCATTCATCCATCAATCTATCATTCATCCTATCATTCATCCAATCCATCAATCTATCATTCATCCTATCATTCATCCATCAATCTATCATTCATCCTATCATCCATCCATCAATCTATCATTCATCCTATCATTCATCAATCCATCAATCTATCGTTCATCCATCCATCAATCTATCATTCATCCATCCATCAATCTATCATTCATCCATCCATCAATCTATCATTCATCCTATCATTCATCCATCAATCTATCATTCATCCATCCATCAATCTATCATTCATCCTATCATTCATCCATCAATCTATCATTCATCCTATCATCCATCCATCAATCTATCATTCATCCTATCATCCATCCATCCATCCATCAATCTATCATTCTTCCTATCATTCATCCATCAATCTATCATTCATCCTATCATTCATCCATCAATCTATCATTCATCCTATCATTCATCCATCAATCTATCATTCATCCTATTATTCATCCATCAATCTATCATTCATCCTATCATTCATCCATCAATCTATCATTCATCCATCCATCAATCTATCATTCATCCTATCATTCATCCATCAATCTATCATTCATCCATCCATCAATCTATCATTCATCCTATCATTCATCCATCAATCTATCATTCATCCTATCATTCATCCATCAATCTATCATTCATCCTATCATCCATCCATCAATCTATCATTCTTCCTATCATTCATCCATCAATCTATCATTCATCCTATCATTCATCCATCAATCTATCATTCATCCTATCATTCATCCATCAATCTATCATTCATCCTATCATTCATCCATCAATCTATCATTCATCCTATCATCCATCCATCAATCTATCATTCATCCTATCATCCATCCATCCATCAATCTATCATTCATCCTATCATCCATCCATCAATCTATCATTCATCCTATCATCCATCAATCCATCAATCTATCATTCATCCTATCATTCATCCATCAATCTATCATTCATCCTATCATCCATCCATCAATCTATTATTCATCCTATCATCCATCCATCCATCAATCTATCATTCATCCTATCATTCATCCATCAATCTATCATTCATCCTATCATCCATCCATCCATCAATCTATCATTCTTCTATCATTCATCCATCAATCTATCATTCATCCTATCATCCATCCATCAATCTATCATTCATCCTATCATCCATCCATCCATCCATCCATCCATCAATCTATCATTCATCCTTTCATTCATCCATCAATCTATCATTCATCCTATCATCAATCCATCAATCTATCATTCATCCTATCATCCATCCATCAATCTATCATTCATCCTATCATCCATCCATCCATCAATCTATCATTCATCCTATCATTCATCCATCAATCTATCATTCATCCTATCATTCATCATCAACCTATCATTCATCCTATCATCCATCCATCCATCCATCCATCAATCTATCATTCATCCATCAATCTATCATTCATCCTATCATTCATCCATCCATCAATCTATCATTCATCCTATCATTCATCCATCCATCAATCTATCATTCATCCTATCATTCATCCATCCATCAATCTATCATTCATCCTATCATTCATTCATCCATCAATCTATCATTCATCCTATCATTCATCCATCCATCAATCTATCGTTCATCCTATCATTCATCCATCCATCAATCTATCATTCATCCTATCATTCATCCATCCATCAATTATCATTCATCCTATCATCCATCCATCAACCTATCATTCATCCTATCATCCATCCATCCATCAATCTATCATTCATCCTATCATTCATCCATCCATCAATCCATCATTCATCCTATCATTCATCAATCCATCAATCTATCATTCATCCTATCATTCATCCATCAATCTATCATTCATCCTATCATTCATCCATCAATCTATCATTCATCCTATCATTCATCCATCCATCAATCCATCATTCATCCTATCATTCATCCATCCATCAATCTATCATTCATCCTATCATTCATCAATCCATCAATCTATCATTCATCCTATCATTCATCCATCAATCTATCATTCATCCTATCATCCATCCATCAATCTATCATTCATCCTATCATTCATCAATCCATCAATCTATCGTTCATCCATCCATCAATCTATCATTCATCATCCATCATCTATCATTCATCCATCCATAAATCTATCATTCATCCTATCATTCATCCATCCATCAATCTATCATTCATCCATCCATAAATCTATCATTCATCCTATCATTCATCCATCCATCAATCTATCATTCATCCTATCATCCATCAATCCATCAATCTATCATTCTTCCTATCATTCATCCATCCATCTATCATTCATCCTATCATTCATCCATCAATCTATCATTCATCCTATCATCCATCCATCCATCAATCTATCATTCTTCCTATCATTCATCCATCAATCTATCATTCATCCTATCATTCATCCATCAATCTATCATTCATCCTATCATTCATCCATCAATCTATCATTCATCCTATTATTCATCCATCAATCTATCATTCATCCTATCATTCATCCATCAATCTATCATTCATCCATCCATCAATCTATCATTCATCCTATCATTCATCCATCAATCTATCATTCATCCATCCATCAATCTATCATTCATCCTATCATTCATCCATCAATCTATCATTCATCCTATCATCCATCCATCAATCTATCATTCATCCTATCATCCATCCATCAATCTATCATTCATCCTATCATTCATCCATCAATCTATCATTCATCCTATCATTCATCCATCAAACTATCATTCATCCTGTCATCCATCCATCAATCTATCATTCATCCTATCATCCATCCATCCATCAATCAATCTATCATTCATCCTATCATTCATCCATCAATCTATCATTCATCCTATCATCCATCCATCAATCTATCATTCATCCTATCATCCATCCATCCATCAATCTATCATTCATCCTATCATTCATCCATCAATATATCATTCATCCTATCATCCATCCATCAATCTATCATTCATCCTATCATTCATCCATCAATCTATCATTCATCCTATCATTCATCCATCAATCTATCATTCATCCTATCATCCATCCATCAATCTATCATTCATCCTATCATCCATCCATCCATCCATCCATCCATCCATCAATCTATCATTCATCCTATCATTCATCCATCAATCTATCATTCATCCTATCATTCATCCATCAATCTATCATTCATCCTATCATCCATCCATCAATCTATCATTCATCCTATCATCCATCCATCAATCTATCATTCATCCTATCATTCATCCATCAATCTATCATTCATCCTATCATCCAACAATCAATCTATCATTCATCCTATCATTCATCCATCAATCTATCATTCACCCTATCATTCATCCATCAATCTATCATTCATCCTATCATTCATCCATCAATCTATCATTCATCCTATCATTCATCCATCAATCTATCATTCATCCTATCATCCATCCATCAATCTATCATTCATCCTATTATCCATCCATCCATCAATCTATCATTCTTCCTATCATTCATCCATCAATCTATCATTCATCCTATCATCCATCCATCCATCCATCCATCCATCAATCTATCATTCATCCTATCATTCATCCATCAATCTATCATTCATCCTATCATTCATCCATCAATCTATCATTCATCCTATCATCCATCCATCAATCTATCATTCATCCTATCATCCATCCATCAATCTATCATTCATCCTATCATCCATCCATCAATCTATCATTCATCCTATCATTCATCCATCAATCTATCATTCATCCTATCATCCAACAATCAATCTATCATTCATCCTATCATTCATCCATCAATCTATCATTCACCCTATCATTCATCCATCAATCTATCATTCATCCTATCATTCATCCATCAATCTATCATTCATCCTATCATCAATCCATCAATCTATCATTCATCCTATCATCCATCCATCCATCCATCCATCCATCAATCTATCATTCATCCTATCATTCATCCATCAATCTATCATTCATCCTATGATTCATCCATCAATCTATCATTCATCCTATCATCCATCCATCAATCTATCATTCATCCTATCATCCATCCATCAATCTATCATTCATCCTATCATTCATCCATCAATCTATCATTCATCCTATCATCCAACAATCAATCTATCATTCATCCTATCATTCATCCATCAATCTATCATTCACCCTATCATTCATCCATCAATCTATCATTCATCCTATCATTCATCCATCAATCTATCATTCATCCTATCATTCATCCATCAATCTATCATTCATCCTATCATACATCCATCAATCTATCATTCATCCTATTATCCATCCATCCATCAATCTATCATTCATCCTATCATTCATCCATCAATCTATCATTCATCCTATCATCCATCCATCAACCTATCATTCATCCTATAATCCATCCATCCATCCATCCATCCATCTATCATTCATCCTATCATTCATCCATCCATCAATCTATCATTCATCCTATCATTCATCCATCAATCTATCATTCATCCTATCATTCATTCATCCATCAATCTATCATTCATCCTATTTTTCATCCATCCATCAATCTATCGTTCATCCTATCATTCATCCATCCATCAATCTATCATTCATCCTATCATCCATCCATCCATCAATCTATCATTCATCCTATCATTCATCCATCAATCTATCATTCATCCTATCATTCATCCATCCATCAATCCATCATTCATCCTATCATTCATCAATCCATCAATCTATCATTCATCCTATCATTCATCCATCAATCTATCATTCATCCATCAATCTATCATTCATCCTATCATCCATCCATCCATCAATCCATCATTCATCCTATCATCCATCCATCAATCTATCATTCAACCTATCATTCATCCATCAATCTATCATTCATCCTATCATCCAACAATCAATCTATCATTCATCCTATCATTCATCCATCAATCTATCATTCACCCTATTTTTCATCCATCAATCTATCATTCATCCTATCATTCATCCATCAATCTATCATTCATCCTATCATTCATCCATCAATCTATCATTCATCCTATCATCCATCCATCAATCTATCATTCATCCTATTATCCATCCATCCATCAATCTATCATTCATCCTATCATTCATCCATCAATCTATCATTCATCCTATCATTCATCCATCAATCTATCATTCATCCTATCATCCATCCATCAACCTATCATTCATCCTATCATCCATCCATCCATCCATCCATCAATCTATCATTCATCCTATCATTCATCCATCCATCAATCTATCATTCATCCTATCATTCATCCATCCATCAATCTATCATTCATCCTATCATTCATCCATCCATCAATCTATCATTCATCCTATCATTCATTCATCCATCAATCTATCGTTCATCCTATTATCCATCCATCCATCAATCTATCATTCTTCCTATCATTCATCCATCAATCTATCATTCATCCTATCATCCATCCATCCATCCATCAATCTATCATTCATCCTATCATTCATCCATCAATCTATCATTCATCCTATCATTCATCCATCAATCTATCATTCATCCTATCATCCATCCATCAATCTATCATTCATCCTATCATCCATCCATCAATCTATCATTCATCCTATCATCCATCCATCAATCTATCATTCATCCTATCATTCATCCATCAATCTATCATTCATCCTATCATCCAACAATCAATCTATCATTCATCCTATCATTCATCCATCAATCTATCATTCACCCTATCATTCATCCATCAATCTATCATTCATCCTATCATTCATCCATCAATCTATCATTCATCCTATCATCATCCATCAATCTATCATTCATCCTATCATCCATCCATCCATCCATCCATCCATCAATCTATCATTCATCCTATCATTCATCCATCAATCTATCATTCATCCTATGATTCATCCATCAATCTATCATTCATCCTATCATCCATCCATCAATCTATCATTCATCCTATCATCCATCCATCAATCTATCATTCATCCTATCATTCATCCATCAATCTATCATTCATCCTATCATCCAACAATCAATCTATCATTCATCCTATCATTCATCCATCAATCTATCATTCACCCTATCATTCATCCATCAATCTATCATTCATCCTATCATTCATCCATCAATCTATCATTCATCCTATCATTCATCCATCAATCTATCATTCATCCTATCATCCATCCATCAATCTATCATTCATCCTATTATCCATCCATCCATCAATCTATCATTCATCCTATCATTCATCCATCAATCTATCATTCATCCTATCATTCATCCATCAATCTATCATTCATCCTATCATCCATCCATCAACCTATCATTCATCCTATAATCCATCCATCCATCCATCCATCAATCTATCATTCATCCTATCATTCATCCATCATCAATCTATCATTCATCCTATCATTCATCCATCCATCAATCTATCATTCATCCTATCATTCATTCATCCATCAATCTATCATTCATCCTATTTTTCATCCATCCATCAATCTATCGTTCATCCTATCATTCATCATCCATCAATCTATCATTCATCCTATCATCCATCCATCCATCAATCTATCATTCATCCTATCATTCATCCATCAATCTATCATTCATCCTATCATTCATCCATCCATCAATCCATCATTCATCCTATCATTCATCAATCCATCAATCTATCATTCATCCTATCATTCATCCATCAATCTATCATTCATCCATCAATCTATCATTCATCCTATCATCCATCCATCCATCAATCCATCATTCATCCTATCATCCATCCATCAATCTATCATTCATCCTATCATTCATCCATCAATCTATCATTCATCCTATCATCCAACAATCAATCTATCATTCATCCTATCATTCATCCATCAATCTATCATTCACCCTATTTTCATCCATCAATCTATCATTCATCCTATCATTCATCCATCAATCTATCATTCATCCTATCATTCATCCATCAATCTATCATTCATCCTATCATCCATCCATCAATCTATCATTCATCCTATTATCCATCCATCCATCAATCTATCATTCATCCTATCATTCATCCATCAATCTATCATTCATCCTATCATTCATCCATCAATCTATCATTCATCCTATCATCCATCCATCAACCTATCATTCATCCTATCATCCATCCATCCATCCATCCATCAATCTATCATTCATCCTATCATTCATCCATCCATCAATCTATCATTCATCCTATCATTCATCCATCCATCAATCTATCATTCATCCTATCATTCATCCATCCATCAATCTATCATTCATCCTATCATTCATTCATCCATCAATCTATCGTTCATCCTATCAGTCATCCATCCATCAATCTATCGTTCATCCTATCATTCATCCATCCATCAATCTATCATTCATCCTATCATTCATCCATCCATCAATATATCATTCATCCTATCATCCATCCATCAACCTATCATTCATCCTATCATCCATCCATCCATCATCATATCATTCATCCTATCATTCATCCATCAATCTATCATTCATCCTATATTCATCCATCCATCAATCCATCATTCATCCTATCATTCATCATCCATCAATCTATATTCATCCTATCATTCATCCATCAATCTATCATTCATCCTATCATTCATCCATCAATCTATCATTCATCCTATCATCCATCCATCCATCAATCTATCATTCATCCTATCATCCATCCATCCATTATTCTATCATTCATCCTATCATCCATCCATCCATCTTCATTCATCCATCCATCATCCATCCATCTTCAATTCATCCATCCATCCATCAATCTATCATTCATCCTATCATCCATCCATCCATCCATCAATCTATCATTCATCCTATCATCATCATCCATCAATATATCATTCATCCTATCATTCATCCATTAATCTTCAATTCATCATCCATCCATCAATTATCATTCATCTATCATCCATCCATCCATAAATCTATCATTCATCCTATCATCCATCCATCCATCAATCTATCATTCATCCTATCATTCATCCATCCATCAATCTATCATTCATCCTATCATTCATCCATCAATCTATCATTCATCCTATCATCCATCCATCAATATATCATTCATCCTATCATTCATCCATCAATCTATCATTCATCCTATCATCCATCCATCCATCAATCTATCATTCATCCTATTTCATCCATCCATCAATCTATCATTCATCCTATCATCATCATCCATCCATCAATATATCATTCATCCTATCATCCATCCATCCATCTTCAATTCATCCATCCATCCATCAATCTATAATTCATCCTATCATCCATCATCATCCATCATCAATCTATCATTCATCCTATCATCCATCCATCCATCAATCTATCATTCATCCTATCATTCATCCATCCATCAATCTATCATTCATCCTATCATTCATCCATCAATCTATCATTCATCCTATCATTCATCCATCATCAATCTATCATTCATCCTATCATTCATCCATCCATCAATCTATCATTCATCCTATCATCCATCCATCAATCTATCATTCATCCTATCATTCATCATCCATCAATCTATCATTCATCCTATCATTCATCCATCAATCTATCATTCATCCTATCGTTCATCCATCCATCAATCTATCATTCATCCTATCATTCATCCATCAATCTATCATTCATCCTATCATTCATCAATCATCAATCTATCATTGATCCTATCATTCATCCATCAATCTATCATTCATCCTATCATTCATCCATCAATCTATCATTCATCCTATCATCCATCCATCAATCTATCATTCATCCTATCATTCATCCATCAATCTATCATTCATCCTATCATCCATCCATCAATCTATCATTCATCCTATCATTCATCAATCCATCAATCTATCATTCATCCTATCATTCATCCATCAATCTATCATTCATCCTATCATTCATCCATCAATCTATCATTCATCCTATCATTCATCCATCAATCTATCATTCATCCTATCATCCATCCATCCATCAATATATCATTCATCCTATCATTCATCCATCAATCTTCAATTCATTCATCCATCCATCAATTATCATTCATCCTATCATCATCCATCATCAATCTATCATTCATCCTATCATTCATCCATCCATCAATCTATCATTCATCCTATCTTCATCATCAATCTATCATTCATCCTATCATCCATCCATCCATCAATATCATTCATCCATCAATCTATCATTCATCCATCAATCTATCATTCATCCTATCATCCATCCATCCATCAATCATCATTCATCCTATCATCCATCCATCAATCTATCATTCATCCTATCATTCATCCATCAATCTATCATTCATCTATCATTCATCCATCAATCTATCACCTATCATTCATCCATCAATCTATCATTCATCCTATCATCATCCATCAATCTATCATTCATCCTATCATTCATCCTCTATCATTCATCCTATCATTCATCCATCAATCTATCATTCATCCTATCATTCATCCATCAATCTATCATTCATCCTATCATCCATCCATCAATCTATCATTCATCCTATCATCCATCCATCCATCAATCTATCATTCATCCTATCATTCATCCATCAATCTATCATTCATCCTATCATTCATCCATCAATCTATCATTCATCCTATCATCCATCCATCAACCTATCATTCATCCTATCATCCATCCATCCATCCATCCATCAATCTATCATTCATCCTATCATTCATCCATCCATCAATCTATCATTCATCCTATCATTCATCCATCCATCAATCTATCATTCATCCTATCATTCATCCATCCATCAATCTATCATTCATCCTATCATTCATTCATCCATCAATCTATCGTTCATCCTATCAGTCATCCATCCATCAATCTATCGTTCATCCTATCATTCATCCATCCATCAATCTATCATTCATCCTATCATTCATCCATCCATCAATATATCATTCATCCTATCATCCATCCATCAACCTATCATTCATCCTATCATCCATCCATCCATCCATCCATCAATCTATCATTCATCCTATCATTCATCCATCAATCTATCATTCATCCTATTATTCATCCATCCATCAATCCATCATTCATCCTATCATTCATCAATCCATCAATCTATTATTCATCCTATCATTCAACCATCAATCTATCATTCATCCTATCATTCATCCATCAATCTATCATTCATCCTATCATCCATCCATCCATCAATCTATCATTCATCCTATCATCCATCCATCCATTATTCTATCATTCATCCTATCATCCATCCATCCATCTTCAATTCATCCATCCATCCATCCATCCATCTTCATTCATCCATCCATCCATCAATCTATCATTCATCCTATCATCCATCCATCCATCCATCAATCTATCATTCATCCTATCATCCATCCATCCATCAATATATCATTCATCCTATCATTCATCCATTAATCTTCAATTCATCCATCCATCCATCAATTTATCATTCATCCTATCATCCATCCATCCATCAATCTATCATTCATCCTATCATCCATCCATCCATCAATCTATCATTCATCCTATCATTCATCCATCCATCAATCTATCATTCATCCTATCATTCATCCATCAATCTATTATTCATCCTATCATCCATCCATCAATCTATCATTCATCCTATCATTCATCCATCAATCTATCATTCATCCTATCATCCATCCATCAATATATCATTCATCCTATCATTCATCCATCAATCTATCATTCATCCTATCATCCATCCATCCATCAATCTATCATTCATCCTATTTTCCATCCATCCATCAATCTATCATTCATCCTATCATCCATCCATCCATCCATCAATATATCATTCATCCTATCATCCATCCATCCATCTTCAATTCATCCATCCATCCATCAATCTATAATTCATCCTATCATCCATCCATCCATCCATCCATCAATCTATCATTCATCCTATCATCCATCCATCCATCAATCTATCATTCATCCTATCATTCATCCATCCATCAATCTATCATTCATCCTATCATTCATCCATCAATCTATCATTCATCCTATCATTCATCCATCCATCAATCTATCATTCATCCTATCATTCATCCATCCATCAATCTATCATTCATCCTATCATCCATCCATCCATCAATCTATCATTCAACCTATCATTCATCCATCCATCAATCCATCATTCATCCTATCATTCATCAATCCATCAATCTATCATTCATCCTATCGTTCATCCATCCATCAATCTATCATTCATCCTATCATTCATCCATCAATCTATCATTCATCCTATCATTCATCAATCCATCAATCTATCATTGATCCTATCATTCATCCATCAATCTATCATTCATCCTATCATTCATCCATCAATCTATCATTCATCCTATCATCCATCCATCAATCTATCATTCATCCTATCATTCATCCATCAATCTATCATTCATCCTATCATTCATCCTTCCATCAATCTATCATTCATCCTATCATCCATCCATCCATCAATCTATCATTCATCCTATCATTCATCCATCCATCAATCTATCATTCATCCTATCATTCATCTATCATTCATCCATCCATCAATCTATCATTCATCCTATCATTCATCCATCAATCTATCATTCATCCTATCATCCATCCATCCATCCATCCATCAATCTATCATTCATCCTATCATTCATCCATCAATCTATCATTCATCCTATCATTCATCCATCAATCTATCATTCATCCTATCATCCATCCATCAACCTATCATTCATCCTATCATTCATCCATCCATCAACCTATCATTCATCCTATCATCCATCCATCAATCTATCATTCATCCTATCATTCATCCATCCATCTATCATTCATCCTATCATCCATCCATCAACCTATCATTCATCCTTCATCCATCCATCCATCCATCCATCCATCCATCAATCTATCATTCATCCTATCATCCATCCATCCATCAATCTATCATTCATCCTATCATTCATCCATCCATCAATCTATCATTCATCCTATCATTCATCCATCAATCTATCATTCATCCTATCATTCATCCATCAATCTATCATTCATCCTATCATTCATCCATCCATCAATCTATCATTCATCCTATCATTCATCCATCAATCTATCATTCATCCTATCATTCGTCCATCAATCTATCATTCATCCTATCATCCATCCATCAACCTATCATTCATCCTTTCATCCATCATCCATCCATCCATCCATCCATCCATCAATCTATCATTCATCCTATCATTCATCCATCCATCAATCTATCATTCATCCTATCATTCATCCATCCATCAATCTATCATTCATCCTTCATCCATCCATCCATCCATCCATCCATCCATCAATCTATCATTCATCCTATCATCCATCCATCCATCAATCTATCATTCATCCTATCATTCATCCATCCATCAATCTATCATTCATCCTATCATTCATCCATCAATCTATCATTCATCCTATCATTCATCCATCAATCTATCATTCATCCTATCATCCATCCATCAACCTATCATTCATCCTTTCATCCATCCATCCATCCATCCATCCATCCATCCATCCATCAATCTATCATTCATCCTATCATTCATCCATCCATCAATCTATCATTCATCCTATCATTCATCCATCCATCAATCTATCATTCATCCTATCATCCATCCATCAACCTATCATTCATCCTATCATCCATCCATCCATCAATCTATCATTCATCCTATCATTCATCCATCCATCAATCTATCATTCATCCTATCATTCATCCATCCATCAATCTATCATTCATCCTATCATTCATCCATCCATCAATCTATCATTCATCCTATCATCCATCCATCCATCTTCAATTCATCCATCCATCCATCAATCTATCATTCATCCTATCATCCATCCATCCATCAATCTATCATTCATCCTATCATTCATCCATCCATCAATCTATCATTCATCCTATCATCCATCCATCCATCTTCATTCATCCATCCATCCATCAATCTATCATTCATCCTATCATCCATCCATCCATCAATCTATCATTCATCCTATCATCCATCCATCCATCTTCAATTCATCCATCCATCCATCAATCTATCATTCATCCTATCATCCATCCATCCATCAATCTATCATTCATCCTATCATTCATCCATCCATCAATCTATCATTCATCCATCCATCAATCTATCATTCATCCCATCGTCCATCCATCAACCTATCATTCATCCTATCATTCATCCATCCATCAATCTATCATTCATCCTATCATTCATCCATCCATCAATCTATCATTCATCCTATCATTCATCCATCCATCAATCTATCATTCATCCTATCATTCATCCATCAATCTATCATTCATCCTATCATTCCTCCATCCATCAATCCATCATTCATCCTATCATTCATCAATCCATCAATCTATCATTCATCCTATCATTCACCCATCCATCTTCAATTCATCCATCCATCCATCAATCTATCATTCATCCTATCATCCATCCATCCATCAATCTATCATTCATCCTATCATCCATCCATCCATCTTCAATTCATCCATCCATCCATCAATCTATCATTCATCCTATCATCCATCCATCCATCAATCTATCATTCATCCTATCATTCATCCATCCATCAATCTATCATTCATCCATCCATCAATCTATCATTCATCCTATCATCCATCCATCCATCCATCAATCTATCATTCATCCTATCATTCATCCATCCATCAATCTATCATTCATCCTATCATCCATCCATCAATCTATCATTCATCCTATCATCCATCCATCCATCCATCAATCTATCATTCATCCTATCATCTATCCATCCATCCATCAATCTATCATTCATCCTATCATCCATCCATCCATCCATCAATCTATCATTCATCCTATCATCCATCCATCAATCTATCATTCATCCTATCATTCATCCATCCATCAATCCATCATTCATCCTATCATTCATCCATCCATCAATCTATCATTCATCCTGTCATCCATCCATCCATCCATCAATCTATCATTCATCCTATCATTCATCCATCCATCAATCTATCATTCATCCATCCATCAATCTATCATTCATCCTATCATCCATCCATCCATCCATCAATCTATCATTCATCCTATCATTCATCCATCCATCAATCTATCATTCATCCTATCATCCATCCATCAATCTATCATTCATCCTATCATCCATCCATCCATCCATCAATCTATCATTCATCCTATCATCCATCCATCCATCCATCAATCATTCATCCTATCATCCATCCATCCATCCATCCATCAATATATCATTCATCCTATCATTCATCCATCAATCTATCATTCATCCTATCATTCATCCATCCATCAATCTATCATTCATCCTATCATTCATCCATCAATCTATCATTCATCCTATCATTCATCCATCCATCAATCCATCATTCATCCTATCATTCATCCATCCATCAATCTATCATTCATCCTATCATCCATCCATCAATCTATCATTCATCCTATCATCCATCCATCCATCCATCAATCTATCATTCATCCTATCATCCATCCATCCATCCATCCATCAATCTATCATTCATCCTATCATTCATCCATCCATCAATCTATCATTCATCCTATCATCCATCCATCAATCTATCATTCATCCTATCATCCATCCATCCATCCATCAATCTATCATTCATCCTATCATCCATCCATCCATCCATCAATCTATCATTCATCCTATCATCCATCCATCCATCCATCCATCAATATATCATTCATCCTATCATTCATCCATCAATCTATCATTCATCCTATCATTCATCCATCCATCAATCTATCATTCATCCTATCATTCATCCATCAATCTATCATTCATCCTATCATTCATCCATCCATCAATCCATCATTCATCCTATCATCCATCCATCCATCAATCTATCATTCATCCTATCATCCATCCATCCATCCATCAATCTATCATTCATCCTATCATCCATCCATCCATCAATCTATCATTCATCCTATCATTCATCCATCAATCTATCATTCATCCTATCATTCATCCATCCATCAATCTATCATTCATCCTATCATTCATCCATCCATCAATCTATCATTCATCCTATCATTCATCCATCAATCTATCATTCATCCTATCATTCATCCATCAATCTATCATTCATCCTATCATTCATCCATCCATCAATCTATCCATCGATCAATCTATCATTCATCCTATCATTCATCCATCCATCAATCCATCCATCGATCAATCTATCATTCATCCCATCATTCATCCATCCATAACAAAACTCAAACAAACGAACCCAAAGACTATAACAGTACATGCTGTTTGTTTGATAAAGTTTTTTATCGTTGTTTTACTGTGAGGATTAAACAAAGCTCTCAGTGTCAGGTGTCGCTCCATCAGGGACACTGTATGTTCTGTCTCTGGGTCTTTGGTCGCTCCAGCAGGGACACTGTATGTTCTGTCTCTGGGTCTTTGGTCGCTCCATCAGGGACACTGTATGTTCTGTCTCTGGGTCTTTGGTCGCTCCATCAGGGACACTGTATGTTCTGTCTCTGGGTCTTTGGTCGCTCCATCAGGGACACTGTATGTTCTGTCTCTGGGTCTTTGGTCGCTCCAGCAGGGACACTGTATGTTCTGTCTCTGGGTCTTTGGTCGCTCCATCAGGGACACTGTATGTTCTGTCTCTGGGTCTTTGGTCGCTCCAGCAGGGACACTGTATGTTCTGTCTCTGGGTCTTTGGTCGCTCCATCAGGGACACTGTATGTTCTGTCTCTGGGTCTTTGGTCGCTCCATCAGGGACACTGTATGTTCTGTCTCTGGGTCTTTGGTCGCTCCAGCAGGGACACTGTATGTTCTGTCTCTGGGTCTTTGGTCGCTCCAGCAGGGACACTGTATGTTCTGTCTCTGGGTCTTTGGTCGCTCCAGCAGGGACACTGTATGTTCTGTCTCTGGGTCTTTGGTCGCTCCATCAGGGACACTGTATGTTCTGTCTCTGGGTCTTTGGTCGCTCCATCAGGGACACTGTATGTTCTCTCTCTGGGTCTTTGGTCGCTCCATCAGGGACACTGTATGTTCTGTCTCTGGGTCTTTGGTCGCTCCATCAGGGACACTGTATGTTCTGTCTCTGGGTCTTTGGTCGCTCCATCAGGGACACTGTATGTTCTCTCTCTGGGTCTTTGGTCGCTCCATCAGGGACACTGTATGTTCTCTCTCTGGGTCTTTGGTCGCTCCATCAGGGACACTGTATGTTCTGTCTCTGGGTCTTTGGTCGCTCCATCAGGGACACTGTATGTTCTGTCTCTGGGTCTTTGGTCGCTCCATCAGGGACACTGTATGTTCTGTCCCTGGGTCTTTGGTCGCTCCAGCAGGGACACTGTATGTTCTGTCTCTGGGTCTTTGGACATTAATGGAAGCTGTCTGGTGTTTGGCTGGCAGGGAGGTGTTGGACGATTATCGAGAGGCCAACAAATGTGTGACCTGCTGACCTCCATGTGACTAATCCACCCAAAGCCGAGAGCCTTGATAGGGTTTGAGGGCCGGTTTATGTTCTGTGAGACCCAGCTGGTAAAACGTGCCATCCAACCTCGCTGGATATAAAACTGGATTCCTGAAGCCAACGTTCACGCTGCAGAGAGTCGTAAAACAGAGAAATGGGATTTCTCTGTTAATCATTTCAGCCCTTGATGATCATCTAAGCTACAATAATAGCTTATAATATAGCTTATAGCTATAAAACAATAAGGGGCTAAAGACGCATCCCTGAGGTATTCCAGCTTTAACATGTTGGTTTGTACCAGATATGCACATATAGTCACACAGTTTCCAGCAACACCACAAATATAGAGAGCAGTAAAACATCACATGAGCCACAACAGCTAAATCAGAAGCTGTGTTCGAAACCGCCTACTATATACTACATACTACATACTACATACTACATACTACATAATACATACTACATACTGCATACTACATACTACATACTACATACTACATACTGCATACTACATAATACATACTACATACTACATACTACATAATACATACTACATACTACATACTACATACTACATACTACATACTATATACTACATACTACATACTACCTACTACATACTACATAATACATACTACATACTACATACTACATACTGTATACTACATAATACATACTACATACTACATACTACATACTACATACTGCATACTACATAATACATACTACATACTACATACTACATACTGCATACTACATAATACATACTACATACTACATACTACCTACTACATACTACATACTACATACTATATACTACATACTACATACTACCTACTACATACTACATAATACATACTACATACTACATACTACATACTACATACTACATACTGCATACTACATAATACATACTACATACTACATACTACATACTGCATACTACATAATACATACTACATACTACATACTACATACTGCATACTACATAATACATACTACATACTACATAATACATACTACATACTACATAATACATACTACATAATACATACTACATACTACATAATACATACTACATACTACATACTACATACTGCATACTACATAATACATACTACATACTACATAATACATACTACATACTACATACTACATACTGCATACTACATAATACATACTACATACTACATACTACATAATACATACTACATACTACATACTACATACTACATACTACATAATACATACTACATACTACATAATACATACTACATACTACATAATACATACTACATAATACATACTACATACTACATAATACATACTACATACTACATACTGCATACTACATAATACATACTACATACTACATACTACATACTACATACTACATACTACATAATACATACTACATACTACATACTGCATACTGCATACTACATACTGCATACTACATACTACATACTACATACTACATACTGCATACTCATTCGATCAGACAGTATGCAGAGCGTTTACCCACAATGCATTTCGCTCCTGCCCGAGCTGAAATCAGCCGGCCTGAAGCTGATTTCTCTTAAGCTCTAAACTCTGTAAACTTTAGCAACATTTGAAACATTTTCAGGAGAGAAAGTAGTCGTTTAGATCCCCAACGTGTTTTTTAATTTACAATTTTGTTCCCACGAATTCGGCGCTACTAAAGCTAGCCTCAGTGAGCAACGCACTTCCTGTTATTTTCACAAAATAAAATACCCGTTGCCTTTTATCATAGGGAAAGCCATTACGGTACAATTGGTGCTTTTGTTTTGAAAACAGGAAGTGAACCTACCCTCGTAGCTAGCTTGAAACTGCCGTTTTGACAGGAAATGACGATTGGCGACGTCACGTTACGTTGCATCTTGG
The DNA here is from genome assembly GCF_027942865.1 of Odontesthes bonariensis. Taxonomy (NCBI): domain Eukaryota; kingdom Metazoa; phylum Chordata; class Actinopteri; order Atheriniformes; family Atherinopsidae; genus Odontesthes; species Odontesthes bonariensis. Next base: position 47,861,061 of record NC_134506.1, on the reverse strand, counting down.
GTAGTTTGAGTATGAGTAGTAACCTCATGATGCATACCCAACATTTAGGAGAATCTAGTATGCATCCGGGAACTTAAAAAAAGTTAAAGTTAGTAGGAGTAGTGGGAGAAGTAGGAGAAGTAGGTGGTTTCGAACACAGCCAGAGTCTGAAGACACCTGTACGGTGGCCCTGAAGTGCAAATCACAACGGCAACAGAAACGACAACGGTGAGATGGAAAAATTCTTATTTGTCCCTTTGGTTTTAGAAGTCTGTTGACTTCCTGATGACCCCAACTAATTCTGTGATCCTGTGTTGGTCATTTGAGGAAAACTAGATTTTTAATCCATTTGGGAAAGGTTTATGGTTGACACTTTTTGGGGAGGTTAGCTCAAGGGAGTCGTAAAGGGGCTACCTCATAAAACTCTTATCTTAAGATCCTGAGAAGGTCCATTTGTTCTTTGTTCCCAACCTGAGGTTGAGATGACCCCCGCACTATATATTGGCTGTGCTAATTCTGTTCAAGGCTCTCCTCTCTCTGATTTTGCTCAGTGAAGGAGGGACTTCAAATGCTGTATGCCTTTGAATAAACTTCAAAGGCATACAGCAAAATCTGGATTTTCTCTTATTATTATGAGCAGTCTTTTCACCCACTTTGATAAAGAAAATCCACTACAACGGCAAATCAAAAAACACAACGGCATTAACCAAAACGGAAAAGGTAGGTACCCTCGGGCGAAATGAATCGTCGCTTATTGGAATGGTGGTGGTCCGTGCTTTGAACCGGAAAGACTATGGTTTACATGTTTTCAAAATAAAAGCGCTGCTAGTGACAACGTACACGCTGCTATTAAAAAATACTATATTAAAAAATCAGCAATAATGAACTCATATGATGATGGTGGCCTTAACTTTTTAGACTTTTACACTTCAAATAATACTTTCAAAATAAATTGGTTTAAACAATTTATCAAGAACCCATCTTCAATTTGGAACTTCATACTAAATGTTATTTTCTCTGAATTAGGAGGCCTAAATTTCTTTTTTACTTTGTAATTATGTTGAAAAAATCCCCTCAAAACTATAATTTTATAAACAGATGCTTCTTTCTTGGTCATTGATCTACAAAAAGATTTTTTCCCCACATAGATACTACATAATGAACAATATTGGTATGAAGTTCCAAATTGAAGATGGGTTCTTGATACATTGTTCAAACCAAATTATTTTTAAAGTTTTATTTAAAGTGTAAAAGTCTAAAATTTTTTGTTTTTTTTAAGTATATTTTTTATTCAAGAAAGCACAAAGTAAGATTCATTTAAATACAATATCTGGAATTGGATTTGTTTTCTTTTTAACAAACAGATCCCACCCACCCACAACACCCATATACTGATGTAAAGGAAAAAAAAACACATATAAGCATAGATAGCAAAGTTAAATAAATGAACAATGCAATAAATAAAATAAATAAATAAATAAAGGGAAAACAGTAATACCGATAGTAGTAATGCTAGTAAGAATTACTTGAAAAAAAAAAAAAAAAAAAGTGTGTTTGCACAACAAATGTTATGGCAATTTCATTTATATGGCAGTACATTTAAAATGAAACTAAATAATTAAAGCTATACACTAAAAAAAAAAAAAAGAATTAAAGTGTCCATACAGTGATGAGAAAATTGAGAAAAATAAATAAATAAATAAACAATAACAATAATAAAAAAAAAATAATAATGACAGACAATGGGGGCATTACATATTCAAGTACATGTCAATAATTAGGCAAAATCAAATATATATCTCAGGGCTCCATAGTCTTATGGAAGGGTCTTGAGATTTTTAAAGTACTCAATTAGGGTCCCACATCTTGTGAAATTGTGTAAAATGTTAAGGCCACCATCATCATATGAGTTCATTATTAAAGATTTTTTAATATAGTTGTTTTTGTTCCTCCATATAAAGTTTAATAACATTTTGTCAATATATTTGAGATCTTTTTGTTAATAATAAAGCAGCATGTAAGACAGGATATTTACATCTAAATATTCTTTAATAGCAGCATGTACGTTGTCATTAGCAGCGCTTTTATTTTGAAAACATGCAAACCGTAGTCTTTCCAGTTTTTTTTTTTTACTTTATTTTTCTATCTTTTCAAGTTACAACATCAATACCAAAAAAAAAAAGATATGGTCACAATCAGATGTGGCAAAACAATTCAAATACCAGCCATGCAAGAGAAATAACAAAAAGAAGAAAAACAAAAAATAGACATGCACACATCCAAAACGTTGTGTTTTCTCTTTTGTTGTTGTGTTTTCTCTTTTGTTGTTGTATTTTCTCTTTTGTTGTTGTGTTTTCTCTTTTGTTGTTGTGTTTTCTCTTTTGTTATTGTGTTTTCTCTTTTGTTGTTGTGTTTTCTCTTTTGTTGTTGTGTTTTCTCTTTTGTTGTTGTGTTTTCTCTTTTGTTGTTGTGTTTTCTCTTTTGTTGTTGTGTTTTCTCTTTTGTTGTTGTATTTTCTCTTTTGTTGTTGTGTTTTCTCTTTTGTTGTTGTGTTTTCTCTTTTGTTGTTGTGTTTTCTCTTTTGTTGTTGTATTTTCTCTTTTGTTGTTGTGTTTTCTCTTATGTTGTTGTGTTTTCTCTTTTGTGGTTGTGTTTTCTCTTTTGTTGTTGTATTTTCTCTTTTGTTGTTGTGTTTTCTCTTATGTTGTTGTGTTTTCTCTTATGTTGTTGTGTTTTCTCTTTTGTTGTTGTGTTTTCTCTTTTGTTGTTGTGTTTTCTCTTTTGTTGTTGTGTTTTCTCTTTTGTTGTTGTATTTTCTCTTTTGTTGTTGTGTTTTCTCTGTTGCCGTTGTATTTTCTCTTTTGTTGTTGTGTTTTCTCTTTTGTTGTTGTGTTTTCTCTTTTGTTGTTGTATTTTCTCTTTTGTTGTTGTGTTTTCTCTGTTGCCGTTGTATTTTCTCTTTTGTTGTTGTGTTTTCTCTTTTGTTGTTGTATTTTCTCTTTTGTTGTTGTGTTTTCTCTTTTGTTGTTGTATTTTCTCTTTTGTTGTTGTGTTTTCTCTTTTGTTGTTGTGTTTTCTCTTTTGTTGTTGTGTTTTCTCTTTTGTTGTTGTGTTTTCTCTTTTGTTGTTGTGTTTTCTCTTTTGTTGTTGTATTTTCTCTTTTGTTGTTGTGTTTTCTCTTTTGTTGTTGTGTTTTCTCTTTTGTTGTTGTATTTTCTCTTTTGTTGTTGTATTTTCTCTTTTGTTGTTGTGTTTTCTCTTTTGTTGTTGTATTTTCTCTTTTGTTGTTGTGTTTTCTCTTTTGTTGTTGTATTTTCTCTTTTGTTGTTGTGTTTTCTCTTTTGTTGTTGTATTTTCTCTTTTGTTGTTGTATTTTCTCTTTTGTTGTTGTGTTTTATCTTTTGTTGTTGTGTTTTCTGTTGCCTTAGTGTTTTCTCTTTTGCCGTTGTGTTTTCTCTTTTGTTGTTGTATTTTCTCTTTTGTTGTTGTGTTTTATCTTTTGTTGTTGTGTTCTCTGTTGCCGTTTTGTTTTCTCTGTTGCCGTTGTGTTTTCTCTGTTGCCGTTTTTTTTTCTCTTTTGCCGTTGTGTTTTCTCTTTTGTTGTTGTGTTTTCTCTTTTGTTGTTGTGTTTTCTCTGTTGCCGTTGTGTTTTCTCTTTTGTCGTTGTGTTTTCTCTTTTGTTGTTGTGTTTTCTGTTGTCGTTGTGTTTTCTCTTTTGTCGTTGTGTTTTATCTTTTGCCGTTGTGTTTTCTCTTTTGTCGTTGTGTTTTCTCTTTTGTCGTTGTGTTTTCTCTGTTGCCGTTGTGTTTTCTCTTTTGTCGTTGTGTTTTATCTTTTGTAGTTGTGTTTTCTCTTTTGTTGTTGTGTTTTCTCTTTTGTTGTTGTGTTTTCTCTTTTGTCGTTGTGTTTTCTCTTTTGTCGTTGTGTTTTCTCTTTTGCCGTTGTGTTTTCTCTTTTGTCGTTGTGTTTTATCTTTTGTCGTTGTGTTTTATCTTTTGCCGTTGTGTTTTCTCTTTTGTTGTTGTGTTTTCTCTTTTGTTGTTGTGTTTTCTCTTTTGTCGTTGTGTTTTCTCTTTTGTTGTTGTGTTTTCTCTGTTGCCGTTGTGTTTTCTCTTTTGTAGTTGTGTTTTCTCTTTTGTTGTTGTGTTTTCTCTTTTGCCTTAGTGTTTTCTCTTTTGTCGTTGTGTTTTCTCTTTTGCCGTTGTGTTTTCTCTTTTGTCGTTGTGTTTTCTCTGTTGCCGTTGTGTTTTCTCTTTTGCCGTTGTGTTTTCTCTTTTGTAGTTGTGTTTTCTCTTTTGCCGTTGTGTTTTCTCTTTTGCCGTTGTGTTTTCTCTTTTGTCGTTGTGTTTTCTCTTTTGCCGTTGTGTTTTCTCTTTTGTCGTTGTGTTTTCTCTTTTGTCGTTGTGTTTTCTCTTTTGTTGTTGTGTTTTCTCTGTTGCCGTTTTGTTTTCTCTTTTGCCGTTGTGTTATCTCTTTTGTTGTTGTGTTTTCTCTTTTGCCGTTGTGTTTTCTCTTTTGTCGTTGTGTTTTCTCTTTTGTCGTTGTGTTTTCTCTTTTGTCGTTGTGTTTTCTCTGTTGCCGTTTTGTTTTCTCTTTTGTTGTTGTGTTTTCTCTTTTGTTGTTGTGTTTTCTCTTTTGTCGTTGTGTTTTCTCTGTTGCCGTTTTGTTTTCTCTGTTGCCGTTTTGTTTTCTCTTTTGCCGTTGTGTTTTCTCTGTTGCCGTTTTTTTTTCTCTTTTGCCGTTGTGTTTTCTATTTTGTAGTTGTGTTTTCTCTTTTGTTGTTGTGTTTTCTCTTGTCCGTTGGGATTTGCCCTTCAGGGCCACCATACACCACAGATGTCCTGAAGCTCGAAGGTGAAACTCAAACACATAAAATGTACCTGCATCTGCTCCTCAGCTCTGCTTTGAAAAGTCCTCCAGCAGCTGACAGGTCTAGGGCAAACTGTGGCTAACATAACGATCAGGTTATGACAAGAGAAAGATGAATGAGATGATATCCGATGCTGTTTTAATTTTGGGTCTTCTTTGGTTTGAAAGTGTCCATCATGAGTCTGACAGGGAAACTCAGTCGTCCTCTGGCATGAGCTCAGAACACATAAACTCAACATCTGGTTCTTTACTTGGCTGTTCTCCATCAGGTTTCAGGGAATCTGTTCTGTTTTTCCAGGCTGTGAATGAGCCTGCTGACAGAAAAAATGGGCAAACATCCATAAAATCATGGTATTTGCTCGAGCTGAGCATCAGTATTCTACACTGACCTTTTCAGAAGCGCCTTCCACTTTTATTTTATGCTTTACTTTCAGCGCTTTACTTTTTTCAGGATGAATGTTCACACTCCGACGGGACTGACAGACTTCTGAGGACGCTCGTCATCTCGTCATCTGTCCTGTTGAAGTAACATCAGACAGATGTTTGATGTTCCCTGTGCGGAAATCAGCTCCTGCAGCGTGACCCCAGACGAGCCCCGACTTCCTCACCGCCTCCAAGTTTCTGCAGCCAAATTGAAATCAGGTATGTGTCTGTATGTGCCAACTGAGAACCTTTTGATCACATAGGGGTTATCTGAATGTTAAACCCTTGTGTGGTCTTAACATTGGCTGTGTTCAAAACCGCCATGTAGTATGCAGTATGCAGTATGTAGTATGTAGTAGGCGGTATGTAGTATGTAGTATGTAGCATGTAGCATGTAGCATGTAGCATGTAGCATGTAGCATGTAGTATGCAGTATGTAGTAGGCGGTATGTAGTATGCAGTATGCAGTATGCAGTATGCAGTATGCAGTATGTGGTATGCAGTATGTAGTATGCAGTATGCAGTAGGCGGTATGTAGTATATAGTATGCAGTATGTAGTATTTAGTAAGTAGTATGTAGTATGCAGTATGTAGTATGTAGCATGTAGCATGTAGTATGCAGTATGTAGTATGCAGTATGCAGTATGTAGTGTGTAGTATGTAGTAGGCGGTATGTAGTATCTGGCATGTAGTATGTAGTATGCAGTATGCAGTATGCAGTATGTAGTGTGTAGTATGTAGTTGGCGGTATGCAGTATGTAGTATGCAGTATGTAGTATGCAGTATGTAGTATGTAGTATGCAATATGTAGTATGTAGTATGTAGTATGTAGTATGCAGTATGTAGTATGCAGTATGTAGTATCTGGCATGTAGTATGTAGTATGCAATATGCAGTATGTAGTGTGTAGTATGTAGTAGGCGGTATGTAGTATGTAGTATCTGGCATGTAGTATGTAGTATGCAGTATGCAGTATGTAGTATGTAGTATGTAGTATGCAGTATGCAGTATGTAGTATGTGGCATGTAGTATGCAGTATGCAGTATGTAGTATTTAGTATGTAGTATGCAGTATGTAGTATGTAGTATGCAGTATGTAGTATGCAGTATGTAGCATGTAGCATGTAGTATGCAGTATGTAGTAGGCGGTATGTAGTATGTAGTCTGTAGTATGTAGCATGTAGCATGTAGCATGTAGTATGCAGTATGTAGTAGGCGGTATGTAGTATGCAGTATGCAGTATGCAGTATGCAGTATGTGGTATGCAGTATGTAGTGTGTAGTATGTAGTAGGCGGTATGTAGTATGTAGTACCTGGCATGTAGTATGTAGTGTGCAGTATGCAGTATGCAGTATGTAGTGTGTAGTATGCAGTTGGCGGTATGCAGTATGTAGTATGCAGTATGTAGTATGCAGTATGTAGTATGTAGTATGTAGTATGTAGTATGTAGTATGTAGTATGCAGTATGTAGTATGCAGTATGTAGTATCTGGCATGTAGTATGTAGTATGCAGTATGCAGTATGTAGTTTGTAGTATGTAGTAGGCGGTATGTAGTATGTAGTATCTGGCATGTAGTATGTAGTACGCAGTATGCAGTATGTAGTATGTAGTATGCAGTATGTAGTATGTGGCATGTAGTCAGCAGTATGCAGTATGTAGTATTTAATATGTAGTATGCAGTATGTAGTATGTAGTATGCAGTAAGTAGTATGCAGTATGTAGCATGTAGCATGTAGTATGCAGTATGTAGTATGCAGCATGCAGTATGTAGTATGTAGTATGTAGTATGTAGTGTGTAGTATGTAGTTGGCGGTATGTCGTATGTAGTATCTGGCTTGTAGTATGTAGTATGCAGTATGCGTATGTAGTATGCAGTATGTAGTATGCAGTATATAGTATTCAGTGTGTAGTATGTAGTATGTAGTATGTAGTATCTGGCATGTAGTATGTAGTATGCAGTATGCGTATGTAGTATGCAGTATGTAGTATGCAGTATATAGTATTCAGTGTGTAGTATGTATTATGCAGTATGCAGGATGTAGTAGGTGGTATGTAGTGTGCAGTATGCAGTATGTAGTATGCAGTATGTAGTATGCAGTATGTAGTATGCAGTATGTAGTATGTAGCGTGTAGCATGTAGTATGCAGTATCTAATATGTAGTATGCAGTATGCAGTATGTAGTATGTAGTATGTAGTATGTAGTATGTAGTATGCAGTATGTAGTATGTAGTATTTAGTATGCAGTATGCAGTATCCAGTATGTAGTGTGTAGTATGTAGTATGCAGTATGTAGTATGTAGTGTGCAGTATGTAGTGTCCAGTATGCAGTATGCAGTATGCAGTATGTAGTATGCAGTATGTAGTATGCAGTATATAGTATGCAGTATGCAGTATGCAGTATGTAGTGTGCAGTATGCAGTATGTAGTATGTAGTATGTAGTATAGAGTATGTAGTGTGTAGAATGCAGTATGTAGTATGTAGTATGTAGTATGTAATATGCAGTATGTAGTATGTAGTAGCCAGTATACAGTATGTAGTATGTAGTATGTGGTATGTAGTATGCAGTATGTAGTATGTGGCATGTAGTATGCAGTATGCAGTATGTAGTATGTAGTATGTAGTATGCAGTATGCAGTATGCAGTATGTAGTATGTAGTATGTAGTATGCAGTATGTAGTATGCAGCATGCAGTATGTAGTATGTAATATGTAGTGTGTAGTATGTAGTTGGCGGTATGTAGTATGTAGTGTCTGGCATGTAGTATGTAGTATGCAGTATGTAGTATGCATTATGCAGTATGTAGTATGTAGTATGTAGTGTGTAGTATGTAGTTGGCGGTATGTAGTATGTAGTATCTGGCTTGTAGTATGTAGTAGCAGTATGCAGTATGTAGTATGTGGCATGTAGTCAGCAGTATGCAGTATGTAGTATTTAGTATGTAGTATGCAGTATGTAGTATATATTATGCAGTATGTAGTATGCAGTATGTAGCATGTAGCATGTAGTATGCAGTATGTAGTATGCAGCATGCAGTATGTAGTATGTAGTATGTAGTATGTAGTATGTAGTATGTAGTTTGTAGTATGTAGTTGGCGGTATGTAGTATGTAGTATCTAGCATGTAGTATGTAGTATGCAGTCTGTAGTTTGCATTATGCTGTATGTAGTATGTAGTATGTAGTATGTAGTGTGTAGTATGTAGTTGGCGGTATGTCGTATGTAGTATCTGGCTTGTAGTATGTAGTATGCAGTATGCAGTATGTAGTATGTAGTGTGTAGTATCTGGCATGTAGTATGTAGTATGCAGTATGTAGTATGCATTATGCTGTATGTAGTATGTAGTATGTAGTATGTAGTATGTAGTGTGTAGTATGTAGTTGGCGGTATGTCGTATGTAGTATCTGGCTTGTAGTATGTAGTATGCAGTATGCGTATGTAGTATGCAGTATGTAGTATGCAGTATATAGTATTCAGAGTGTAGTATGTATTATGCAGTATGCAGGATGTAGTAGGTGGTATGTAGTGTGCAGTATGCAGTATGTAGTATGCAGCATGTAGTATGCAGTATGTAGTATGTAGCGTGTAGCATGTAGTATGCAGTATCTAATATGTAGTATGTAGTGTGTAGTATGCAGTATGCAGTATGTAATATGTAGTATGTAGTATGTAGTATGCAGTATGCAATATGCAGTATGTAGTATGTAGTATGCAGTATGCAGTATGCAGTATGTAGTGTGTAGTATGCAATATGCAGTATGTAGTATTTAGTATGCAGTATGCAGTATGTAGTGTGTAGTATGTAGTTGGCGGTAAGTCGTATGTAGTATCTGGCTTGTAGTATGTAGTATGCAGTATGCAGTATGTAGTATGTAGTATGTAGTATCTGGCATGTAGTATGTAGTATGCAGTATGCGTATGTAGTATGCAGTATGTAGTATGCAGTATATAGTATTCAGTGTGTAGTATGTATTATGCAGTATGCAGGATGTAGTAGGTGGTATGTAGTGTGCAGTATGCAGTATGTAGTATGCAGTGTGTAGTATTCAGTATGTAGTATGCAGTATGTAGTATGTAGCGTGTAGCATGTAGTATGCAGTATCTAATATGTAGTATGCAGTATGCAGTATGTAGTATATAGTATGTAGTATGTAGTATGCAGTATGTAGTATGTAGTATTTAGTATGCAGTATGCAGTATCCAGTATGTAGTGTGTAGTATGTAGTATGCAGTATGTAGTATGTAGTGTGCAGTATGTAGTGTCCAGTATGCAGTATGCAGTATGCAGTATGTAGTATGTAGTATGCAGTGTGTAGTATGTAGTATGCAGTATGTAGTATGCAGTATGTAGTATGTAGTGTGCAGTATGTAGTGTCCAGTATGCAGTATGCAGTATGTAGTATGTAGTATGTAGTATGCAGTATGCAGTATGCAGTATGTAGTATGCAGTATGTAGTATGCAGTATATAGTATGCAGTATGCAGTATGCAGTATGTAGTGTGCAGTATGCAGTATGTAGTATGTAGTATAGAGTATGTAGTGTGTAGAATGCAGTATGTAGTATGTAGTATGTAGTATATAATATGCAGTATATACTATGCAGTATGTAGTATGTAGTAGCCAGTATACAGTATGTAGTATGTAGTATGTGGTATGTAGTATGCAGTATGTAGTATGTGGCATGTAGTATGCAGTATGCAGTATGTAGTATGTAGTATGTAGTATGCAGTATGCAGTATGTAGTATGTAGTATGTAGTATGCAGTATGTAGTATGCAGCATGCAGTATGTAGTATGTAATATGTAGTGTGTAGTATGTAGTTGGCGGTATGTAGTATGTAGTGTCTGGCATGTAGTATGTAGTATGCAGTATGTAGTATGCATTATGCAGTATGTAGTATGTAGTATGTAGTGTGTAGTATGTAGTTGGCGGTATGTAGTATGTAGTATCTGGCTTGTAGTATGTAGTAGCAGTATGCAGTATGTAGTATGTGGCATGTAGTCAGCAGTATGCAGTAGGTAGTATTTAGTATGTAGTATGCAGTATGTAGTATATATTATGCAGTATGTAGTATGCAGTATGTAACATGTAGCATGTAGTATGCAGTATGTAGTATGCAGCATGCAGTATGTAGTATGTAGTATGTAGTATGTAGTATGTAGTTTGTAGTATGTAGTTGGCGGTATGTAGTATGTAGTATCTGGCATGTAGTATGTAGTATGCAGTATGTAGTTTGCATTATGCTGTATGTAGTATGTAGTATGTGGTATGTAGTGTGTAGTATGTAGTTGGCGGTATGTCGTATGTAGTATCTGGCTTGTAGTATGTAGTATGCAGTATGCAGTATGTAGTATGTAGTGTGTAGTATCTGGCATGTAGTATGTAGTATGCAGTATGTAGTATGCATTATGCTGTATGTAGTATGTAGTATGTAGTATGTAGTATGTAGTATGTAGTATGTAGTATGTAGTATGTAGTGTGTAGTATGTAGTATGCAGTATGCGTATGTAGTATGCAGTATGTAGTATGCAGTATGTAGTATGCAGTATATAGTATTCAGAGTGTAGTATGTATTATGCAGTATGCAGGATGTAGTAGGTGGTATGTAGTGTGCAGTATGCAGTATGTAGTATGCAGCATGTAGTATGCAGTATGTAGTATGTAGCGTGTAGCATGTAGTATGCAGTATCTAATATGTAGTATGTAGTGTGTAGTATGCAGTATGCAGTATATAATATGTAGTATGTAGTATGTAGTATGCAGTATGCAATATGCAGTATGTAGTATGTAGTATGCAGTATGCAGTATGCAGTATGTAGTGTGTAGTATGCAATATGCAGTATGTAGTATTTAGTAGCCAGTATACAGTATGTAGTATGTAGTATGTGGTATGTAGTATGCAGTATATAGTATGTGGCATGTAGTATGCAGTATGCAGTATGTAGTATGTAGTATGTAGTATGCAGTATGCAGTATGTAGTATGTAGTATGTAGTATGCAGTATGTAGTATGCAGCATGCAGTATGTAGTATGTAATATGTAGTGTGTAGTATGTAGTTGGCGGTATGTAGTATGTAGTGTCTGGCATGTAGTATGTAGTATGCAGTATGTAGTATGCATTATGCAGTATGTAGTATGTAGTATGTAGTGTGTAGTATGTAGTTGGCGGTATGTAGTATGTAGTATCTGGCTTGTAGTATGTAGTAGCAGTATGCAGTATGTAGTATGTGGCATGTAGTCAGCAGTATGCAGTATGTAGTATTTAGTATGTAGTATGCAGTATGTAGTATATATTATGCAGTATGTAGTATGCAGTATGTAACATGTAGCATGTAGTATGCTGTATGTAGTTTGCATTATGCTGTATGTAGTATGTAGTATGTGGTATGTAGTGTGTAGTATGTAGTTGGCGGTATGTCGTATGTAGTATCTGGCTTGTAGTATGTAGTATGCAGTATGCAGTATGTAGTATGTAGTGTGTAGTATCTGGCATGTAGTATGTAGTATGCAGTATGTAGTATGCATTATGCTGTATGTAGTATGTAGTATGTAGTATGTAGTATGTAGTATGTAGTATGTAGTGTGTAGTATGTAGTTGGCGGTATGTCGTATGTAGTATCTGGCTTGTAGTATGTAGTATGCAGTATGCGTATGTAGTATGCAGTATGTAGTATGCAGTATGTAGTATGCAGTATATAGTATTCAGAGTGTAGTATGTATTATGCAGTATGCAGGATGTAGTAGGTGGTATGTAGTGTGCAGTATGCAGTATGTAGTATGCAGCATGTAGTATGCAGTATGTAGTATGTAGCGTGTAGCATGTAGTATGCAGTATCTAATATGTAGTATGTAGTGTGTAGTATGCAGTATGCAGTATATAATATGTAGTATGTAGTATGTAGTATGCAGTATGCAATATGCAGTATGTAGTATGTAGTATGCAGTATGCAGTATGCAGTATGTAGTGTGTAGTATGCAATATGCAGTATGTAGTATTTAGTAGCCAGTATACAGTATGTAGTATGTAGTATGTGGTATGTAGTATGCAGTATATAGTATGTGGCATGTAGTATGCAGTATGCAGTATGTAGTATGTAGTATGTAGTATGCAGTATGCAGTATGTAGTATGTAGTATGTAGTATGTAGTATGCAGTATGCAGTATGTAGTATGCAGCATGCAGTATGTAGTATGTAATATGTAGTGTGTAGTATGTAGTTGGCGGTATGTAGTATGTAGTGTCTGGCATGTAGTATGTAGTATGCAGTATGTAGTATGCATTATGCAGTATGTAGTATGTAGTATGTAGTGTGTAGTATGTAGTTGGCGGTATGTAGTATGTAGTATCTGGCTTGTAGTATGTAGTAGCAGTATGCAGTATGTAGTATGTGGCATGTAGTCAGCAGTATGCAGTATGTAGTATTTAGTATGTAGTATGCAGTATGTAGTATATATTATGCAGTATGTAGTAAGCAGTATGTAACATGTAGCATGTAGTATGCAGTATGTAGTATGCAGCATGCAGTATGTAGTATGTAGTATGTAGTATGTAGTTTGTAGTATGTAGTTGGCGGTATGTAGTATGTAGTATCTGGCTTGTAGTATGTAGTATGCAGTATGCAGTATGTAGTATGTAGTGTGTAGTATCTGGCATGTAGTATGTAGTATGCAGTATGTAGTATGCATTATGCTGTATGTAGTATGTAGTATGTAGTATGTAGTATGTAGTATGTAGTATGTAGTGTGTAGTATGTAGTTGGCGGTATGTCGTATGTAGTATCTGGCTTGTAGTATGTAGTATGCAGTATGCGTATGTAGTATGCAGTATGTAGTATGCAGTATGTAGTATGCAGTATATAGTATTCAGAGTGTAGTATGTATTATGCAGTATGCAGGATGTAGTAGGTGGTATGTAGTGTGCAGTATGCAGTATGTAGTATGCAGCATGTACTATGCAGTATGTAGTATGTAGCGTGTAGCATGTAGTATGCAGTATCTAATATGTAGTATGTAGTGTGTAGTATGCAGTATGCAGTATGTAATATGTAGTATGTAGTATGTAGTATGCAGTATGCAATATGCAGTATGTAGTATGTAGTATGCAGTATGCAGTATGCAGTATGTAGTGTGTAGTATGCAATATGCAGTATGTAGTATTTAGTATGCAGTATGCAGTATGCAGTATGTAGTGTGTAGTATGTAGTTGGCGGTATGTCGTATGTAGTATCTGGCTTGTAGTATGTGGTTTGCAGTATGCAGTATGTAGTATGTAGTGTGTAGTATCTGGCATGTAGTATGTAGTATGCAGTATGTAGTATGCATTAAGCTGTATGTAGTATGTAGTATGCAGTATGTAGTGTGTAGTATGTAGTTGGCGGTATGTCGTATGTAGTATCTGGCTTGTAGTATGTAGTATGCAGTATGCGTATGTAGCATGCAGTATGTAGTATGCAGTATATAGTATTCAGAGTGTAGTATGTATTATGCAGTATGCAGGATGTAGTAGGTGGTATATAGTGTGCAGTATGCAGTATGTAGTATGTAGTATGTAGTATGTAGCGTGTAGCTTGTAGTATGCAGTATCTAATATGTAGTATGTAGTGTGTAGTATGCAGTATGCAGTATGTAATATGTAGTATGTAGTATGTAGTATCCAGTATGCAATATGCAGTATGCAGTATGCAGTATGTAGTATGCAGTATGTAGTATGCAGTATATAGTATGCAGTATGCAGTATGCAGTATGTAGTGTGCAGTATGCAGTATGTAGTATGTAGTATGTAGTATAGACTATGTAGTGTGTAGAATGCAGTATGTAGTATGTAGTATGTAGTATGTAATATGCAGTATATACTATGCAGTATGTAGTATGTAGTATGCAGTATACAGTATGTAGTATGTAGTGTGTTGTATGTAGTATGCAGTATGTAGTATGTGGCATGTAGTATGCAGTATGCATGATGTAGTATGTAGTATGTAGTATGCAGTATGCAGTATGTAGTATGTAGTATGTAGTATGCAGTATGCAGTATGTAGTATGTAGTATGTAGTATGCAGCATGCAGTATGTAGTATGTAGTATGTAGTATGTAGTATGTAATATTTAGTGTGTAGTATGTAGTTGGCGGCATGTAGTATGTAGTTTCTGGCATGTAGTATGTAGTATGCAGTATGTAGTATGCATTATGCAGTATGTAGTATGTAGTATGTAGTGTGTAGTATGTAGTTGGCGGTATGTAGTATTTAGTATCTGGCTTGTAGTATGTAGTATGCAGTATGCAGTATATAGTATGTAGTATGTAGTATCTGGCATGTAGTATGTAGTATGCAGTATGCAGTATGCGTATGTAGTATGCAGTATGTAGTATGTAGTAAGTGGTATGTAGTATGCAATATGCAGTTTGTAGTATGTAGTATGTAGTATGCAGTATGTAGCGTGTAGCATGTAGTATGCAGTATCTAATATGTAGTATGTAGTGTGTAGTGTGCAGTATGTAGTATGTAGTATGTAGTGTGCAGTATGCAGTATGTAGTATGTAGTATGTAGTATGTAGTATGTAGTATGCAGTATGTATTATGTAGTATGTAGTATGTAGTGTGTAGTATGTAGCATGTAGCATGTAGTATGCAGTATGTAGTATGCAGCATGCAGTATGTAGTATGTAGTTTGTAGTATGTAGTATGTAGTGTGTAGTATGTAGTTGGCGGTATGTAGTATGTAGTATCTGGCATGTAGTATGTAGTATGCAGTATGTAGTATGCATTATGCTGTATGTAGTATGTAGTATGTAGTGTGTAGTATGTAGTTGGCGGTATGTCGTATGTAGTATCTGGCTTGTAGTATGTAGTATGCAGTATGTAGTATGTAGTATGTAGTATCTGGCATGTAGTATGTAGTATGCAGTATGCGTATGTAGTATGCAGTATGTAGTATGCAGTATATAGTATTCAGTGTGTAGTATGTATTATGCAGTATGCAGGATGTAGTAGGTGGTATGTAGTGTGCAATATGCAGTATGTAGTATGCAGTATGTAGTATGTAGCGTGTAGCATGTAGTATGCAGTATCTAATATGTAGTGTGTAGTATGCAGTATGCAGTATGTAGTATGTAGTATGTAGTATGTAGTATGTAGTATGCAGTATGCAGTATGTAGTATTTAGTATGCAGTATGCAGTATCCAGTATGTAGTGTGTAGTATGTAGTATGCAGTATGTAGTGTGCAGTATGCAGTATGCAGTATGCAGTATGTAGTATGCAGTATGTAGTATGCAGTATATAGTATGCAGTATGCAGTATGCAGTATGTCGTATACAGTATGCAGTATGTAGTATGTAGTATGTAGTGTGTAGTATGCAGTATGTAGTATGCAGTATGTAGTATGTAGTATATAGTATGCAGTATGTAGTTTACAATATATAGTATGCAGTATGTAGTATGCAGTATGTAGTATGCAGAATATAGTATGCAGTATATAGTGTGTAGTATGTAGTATGCAGTATTCAGTATGCAGTATGTAGTATGCAGTATGTAGTATGCAGTATATAGTATGCAGTATGTAGTGTGTAGTATGTAGTATGCAGTATTCAGTATGCAGTATGTAGTATGCAGTATGTAGCATGCAGTATGCAGTATGTAGTATGCAGTATGCAGTATGTAGTATGTAGTATGTAGTGTGTAGTATGCAGTATGCAGTATGTAGTGTGTAGTATGCAGTAAATAGTTTGCAGTATGTAGTATGCAGTATGTAGTATGCAGTATGTAGTATGCAGTATGTAGTATGCAGTATGTAGTATGCAGTATATAGTATGCAGTATGCAGTATATAGTTTGCAGTATGCAGTATGCAGTATGTAGTATGCAGTATGTAGTATGTAGTATGCAGTATATAGTATGCAGTATGCAGAATATAGTATGCAGTATATAGTATGCAGTATATAGTGTGTAGTATGTAGTATGCAGTATTCAGTATGCAGTATGTAGTATGCAGTATGTAGTATGCAGTATGTAGTATGCAGTATATAGTATGCAGTATGTAGTATGCAGTATATAGTATGCAGTATGTAGTAAGCAATATATAGTATGCAGTATGTAGTATGCAGTATGTAGTATGCAGAATATAGTATGCAGTATATAGTATGCAGTATATAGTGTGTAGTATGTAGTATGCAGTATTCAGTATGCAGTATGTAGTATGCAGTATGTAGTATGCAGTATATAGTATGCAGTATATAGTGTGTAGTATGTAGTATGCAGTATTCAGTATGCAGTATGTAGTATGCAGTATGTAGTATGCAGTATATAGCATGCAGTATGTAGTATGCAGTATGCAGTATGCAGTATGCAGTATGTAGTATGCAGTATGTAGTATGCAGCATATAGTATGCAGTATGTAGTATGCAATATATAGTTTGCAGTATGTAGTATGCAGTATATAGTGTGTAGTATGTAGTATGCAGTATTCAGTATGCAGTATGTAGTATGCAGTATGTAGTATGCAGTATATAGTATGCAGTATATAGTGTGTAGTATGTAGTATGCAGTATTCAGTATGCAGTATGTAGTATGCAGTATGTAGTATGCAGTATATAGCATGCAGTATGTAGTATGCAGTATGCAGTATGCAGTATGTAGTATGTAGTATGCAGTATGTAGTGTGTAGTATTTAGTATGCAGTATTTAGTGTGTAGTATGCAGTAAATAGTTTGCAGTATGTAGTATGCTGTATGTAGTATGCAGTATGTAGTATGCAGTGTGTAGTATGCAGTATATAGTATGCAGTATGCAGTATGCAGTATGTAGTATGCATTATGTAGTATGCAGTATATAGTATGCAGTATGCAGTATATAGTATGCAGTATGCAGTATGTAGTATGTAGTATGCAGTATGCAGTATGCAGTATGTAGTATGCAGTATATAGTATGCAGTATGCAGCATGCAGTATGTAGTATGTAGTATGTAGTGTTTAGTATGTAGTTGGCGGTATGTAGTATGTAGTATATGGCGTGTAGTATGTAGTATGCAGTATGTAGTATGCATTATGCAGTATGTAGTATGTTGTATGTAGTATGAAGTGTGTATTATGTAGTTGGCGGTATGTAGTATGTAGTATGTAGCGTGTAGCATATAGTATGCAGTATCTAATATGTAGTATGTAGTGTGTAGTATGCAGTATGTAGTATGTAGTATGTAGTATGTAGTATGTAGCGTGTAGCATGTAGTATGCAGTATCTAATATGTAGTGTGTAGTGTGTAGTATGCAGTATGTAGTATGTAGTGTGCAGTTTGCAGTATGCAGTATGTAGTGTGCATTATTCAGTATGCAGTATGCAGTATGTAGTATGCAGTATATAGTATGCAGTATGTAGTATGTTGTATGTAGTGTGTAGTATGCAGTATGCAGTATGTAGTATGTAGTATGCAGTACATAGTATGCAGTGTGTAGTATGCAGTATATAGTATGCAGTATGTAGTATGTAGTATGTAGTGTGTAGTATGCAGTATGCAGTATGTAGTATGTAGTATGCAGTATATAGTATGCAGTATGCAGTATGTCGTATGCAGTATGCAGTATGCAGTATGTAGTATGTAGTATGTAGTATGTAGTGTGCAGTATGCAGTATGCAGTATGTAGTGTACTGTATGCAGTATGTAGTATGTAGTATGTAGTGTGTAGTATGCAGTATGCAGTATGTAGTATGTAGTATGCAGTACATAGTATGCAGTATGTAGTATGCAGTATATAGTATGCAGTATGTAGTATGTAGTATGTAGTGTGTAGTATGCAGTATGCAGTATGTAGTATGTAGTATGCAGTATGCAGTATGCAGTATATAGTATGCAGTATGCAGTATGTCGTATGCAGTATGCAGTATGCAGTATGTAGTATGTAGTATGTAGTATGTAGTATGTAGTGTGCAGTATGCAGTATGCAGTATGTAGTATGTAGTATGTAGTGTGCAGTATGCAGTATGTAGTATGTAGTATGCAGTATGTAGTATGCAGTATGCAGTATGCAGTATGTAGTATGCAGTATGTAGTGTGCAGTATATAGTATGCAGTATGTAGTATGCAGTATGTAGTATGCAGAATATAGTATGCAGTATATAGTATGCAGTATATAGTGTGTAGTATGTAGTATGCAGTATTGAGTATGCAGTATGTAGTATGCAGTATGTAGTATGTAGTGTGTAGTATGCAGTATGTAGTATGTAGTATGCAGTATGTAGTATGCAGTATGCAGTATGCAGTATGCAGTATGTAGTATGCATTATGTAGTATGCAGTATATAGTATGCAGTATGTAGTATGCAGTATGTAGTATGCAGTATATAGTATGCAGTATATAGTATGCAGTATATAGTGTGTAGTATGTAGTATGCAGTATTCAGTATGCAGTATGTAGTATGCAGTATGTAGTATGCAGTATGTAGTATGCAGTATATAGTATGCAGTATATAGTGTGTAGTATGTAGTATGCAGTATTCAGTATGCAGTATGTAGTATGCAGTATGTAGTATGCAGTATGCAGTGTGTAGTATGCAGTATGCAGTATGTAGTATGCAGTATGCAGTGTGTAGTATGCAGTATGCAGTTTGTAGTATGTAGTATGCAGTAAATAGTTTGCAGTATGTAGTATGCTGTATGTAGTATGCAGTATGTAGTATGCAGTGTGTAGTATGCAGTATATAGTAAATAGTTTGCAGTATGTAGTATGCTGTATGTAGTATGCAGTATGTAGTATGCAGTGTGTAGTATGCAGTATATAGTATGCAGTATGCAGTATGCAGTATGCAGTATGCAGTATGTAGTATGCAGTATGCATTATGCAGTATGTAGTATGCATTATATAGTATGCAGTATGTAGTATGCAGTATGCAGTATGCAGTATGTAGTATGCAGTATGTAGTATGCAGTATGTAGTATGCAGTATGCAGTATGCAGTATATAGTATGCAGTATCCAGTATGCAGTATGTAGTATGCAGTATGTAGTATGCAGTATGTAGTATGCAGTATGCAGTATGCAGTATGCAGTATGTAGTATGCAGTATGTAGTATGCAGTATGTAGTATGCAGTATGCAGTATGCAGTATGCAGTATGCAGTATGTAGTATGCAGTATGCAGTATGTAGTATGCAGTATGTAGTATGCAGTATGCAGTATGCAGTATGCAGTATGTAGTATGCAGTATATAGTATGCAGTATGTAGTATGTAGTATGTAGTATGCAGTATGTAGTATGTAGTATGCAGTATGCAGTATGCAGTATGTAGTATGCAGTATGTAGTATGTAGTATGCAGTATGCAGTATGCAGTATGTAGTATGCAGTATATAGTATGCAGTATGCAGTATGTAGTATGCAGTATGTAGTATGCAGTATGCAGTATGCAGTATGCAGTATGTAGTATGTAGTATGCAGTATGCAGTATGCAGTATGCAGTATGTAGTATGCAGTATGTAGTATGTAGTATGCAGTATGCAGTATGCAGTATGTAGTATGCAGTATATAGTATGCAGTATGCAGTATGTAGTATGTAGTATGCAGTATGTAGTTTGCAGTATATAGTATGCAGTCTGCAGTATGCAGTATGTAGTATGCAGTATGCAGTATGCAGTATGCAGTATGTAGTTTGCAGTATATAGTATGCAGTATGCAGTGTGTAGTATGTAGTATGCAGTATGTAGTATGCAGTATATAGTATGCAGTATGCAGTATGTAGTATGCAGTATGCAGTATGTAGTATGTAGTATGCAGTATGTAGTATGCAGTATGCAGTATGTAGTATGCAGTATGCAGTATGCAGTATGTAGTATGCAGTATATAGTATGCAGTATGCAGTATGTAGTATGTAGTATGCAGTATGTAGTATGCAGTATATAGTATGCAGTATGCAGTATGTAGTATGCAGTATGTAGTATGCAGTATGCAGTATGTAGTATGCAGTATATAGTATGCAGTATGCAGTATGTAGTATGCAGTATGCAGTATGTAGTATGCAGTATATAGTATGCAGTATGTAGTATGTAGTATGCAGTATGTAGTATGCAGTATGTAGTATGCAGTATATAGTATGCAGTATGCAGTATGTAGTATGTAGTATGCAGTATGTAGTATGCAGTATATAGTATGCAGTATGCAGTATGCAGTATGTAGTATGCAGTATGTAGTATGCAGTATGCAGTATGCAGTATGCAATATGCAGTATGTAGTATGCAGTATGTAGTATGCAGTATGTAGTATGCAGTATGCAGTATGCAGTATGTAGTATGTAGTATGCAGTATGTAGTATGCAGTATGCAGTATGTAGTATGCAGTATGTAGTATGTAGTATGCAGTATGTAGTATGCAGTATATAGTATGCAGTATGTAGTATGTAGTATGCAGTATGTAGTATGCAGTATGTAGTATGTAGTATGCAGTATGCAGTATGCAGTATGTAGTATGCAGTATGCAGTATGTAGTATGCAGTATGTAGTATGCAGTATGCAGTATGCAGTATGCAGTATGTAGTATGCAGTATGCAGTATGTAGTATGCAGTATGCAGTATGTAGTATGCAGTATGTAGTATGTAGTATGCAGTATGCAGTATGCAGTATGTAGTATGCAGTATGCAGTATGTAGTATGCAGTATATAGTATGCAGTATGCAGTATGTAGTATGTAGTATGCAGTATGTAGTATGCAGTATATAGTATGCAGTATGTAGTATGTAGTATGCAGTATGTAGTATGCAGTATATAGTATGCAGTATGCAGTATGCAGTATATAGTATGCAGTATGCAGTATATAGTATGCAGTATGTAGTATGCAGTATATAGTATGCAGTATGCAGTATGCAGTATGTAGTATGCAGTATATAGTATGCAGTATGCAGTATGTAGTATGCAGTATGTAGTATGCAGTATATAGTATGCAGTATGCAGTATGCAGTATATAGTATGCAGTATGCAGTATGCAGTATATAGTATGCAGTATGCAGTATGTAGTATGTAGTATGCAGTATGTAGTATGCAGTATATAGTATGCAGTATGCAGTAGGCGGTTTCGAACACAGCCATTGTGTTTCCTCCCTTTGTCCTACGGGTAAAAAATGAGCCACCCTACCAAAGCCCCGAAATAAAGCAACTTAATTGAATCTTAAATCCATAATCTGTTTTGTATGATGAAACCACCTGTTATTTATCTATTCAACTCAATTCAATTCAATACATTTTTGTCACATATGTTTTGTTACACAATACAAAAAGACAATCACCAGTTTTCAGGATTACCCTTTTTTTTTTTTACCACAAACCAACTGTCATTCGGACCAACAGTTTTCTTGTTTTCTCAGTTTTCTTTTACATAATAAAGGTTTATTATTGCTATTATATAAATGTAAAGTAATTACTTCTGAATTAATTATATTGAAAGGGAAAAAACAGTGAACTTTTTTCTGGTGTTTAAATGTTTTCATCCATCCATCAATCTATCATTCATCCATCCATCCATCCATCCATCAATCTATCATTCATCCATCCATCAATCTATCATTCATCCATCCATCAATCTATCATTCATCCATCCATCAATCTATCATTCATCCATCCATCAATCTATCATCCATCCATCCATCAATCTATCATTCATCCATCCATCAATCTATCATTCATCCATCCATCAATCTATCATTCATCCATCCATCAATCTATCATTCATCCATCCATCAATCTATCATCCATCCATCCATCAATCTATCATTCATCCATCCATCAATCTATCATTCATCCATCCATCAATCTATCATCCATCCATCCATCAATCTATCATTCATCCATCCATCAATCTATCATTCATCCATCCATCAATCTATCATTCATCCATCCATCCATCCATCAATCTATCATCCATCCATCCATCAATCTATCATCCATCCATCCATCAATCTATCATTCATCCATCCATCCATCCATCCATCAATCTATCATCCATCCATCCATCAATCTATCATTCATCCATCCATCCATCCATCCATCCATCCATCCATCAATCTATCATTCATCCATCCATCAATCTATCATTCATCCATCCATCAATCTATCATTCATCCATCCATCCATCCATCAATCTATCATCCATCCATCCATCAATCTATCATCCATCCATCCATCAATCTATCATTCATCCATCCATCCATCCATCCATCAATCTATCATCCATCCATCCATCAATCTATCATTCATCCATCCATCCATCCATCCATCCATCCATCCATCAATCTATCATTCATCCATCCATCCATCCATCAATCTATCATTTATCATTTTTTTATAATTCACGGGTCAAAAATGACCCATAAGACAATCTTTGTACCCTAGTGGTGTACAGCCCACATGGAAACATGAACAAAAATAAAGTATGACTTTTTCTAATGATGGGGTCCCTTTAGGAAAAGTCACAAAAGATAGTTTAAGGTGTTTTTTCTACAGCTAAACATGGTGGTGGCTCACTTTGGACCCCCAGGACAACAGGAGGGTTAAAGTGTGAGAGAAGATGCAGGCGAGGCTACTTTGTGGATGCATGCAGGATGTAAAGAGCGAAAAGAAAACGGGATATAAACAAAAGGAGCAAAGCTAGAATGATCATGTTCTGAACTTTTCCCTGAAACACTCTGTTATTGAGAGTTCCTGAAAGTCTTTGGACCCTCAGGACACTTTAAAAAGCTCTGAACTCCAGGCTCCGGCCTGCATATGACAGATCATGAGTTTGCACGAGTCCTATTGATCGCTCGTGGAGCGTAATCCTGACCGCAATCCTGATTGTTCCCAAATGTTCCGCTGAGTGAGGAGGAGGAGGAACAGAGCAACACATGACCTCCCCAGAACAGTGGGCACGAGGTCCCGACTCCGGCTGAACTCTGAAGATCAGAGGAGGGGAACTAACATCCTGAAAAAGTTCAGAACAGCAGGAAACACTTCAGCCCAAACTTCTTCTGCTCATTTAATGGATGAATTTAATCCTTCCTGTGAATCTTCTCCACTCATCTCATTTCTGTGGGATTCACCTGCTGCTGCTCTAGTTTTTTTGTGTTGAACACCTGACATTGGGGTAGGGTTCCCATCTGTAGTCATGACAACTTGTTTTCCTGGGCTCTGTTTCAGCTGCTTTCCTTCTGAACCAGTCGTCTCTGGAAGGTGTTGAAATGGCAGAATGAAGTGTAACTGCATGTCTGATCTGTCTGAAGCAGCCGGCTTGCCCTCAGAGAGATGAGACTTGGGTTATCATTGGGAACATGGTGACCACACCAGCTGCTTATTCCAGCTGCTATTGATCATCTCTGAATGCAATTTAGAGTCATTTGAATTGACTCATATTTCCTCAGACTTATTGTAAGCAGTTTCCACCACATCTGCACAGCTTGTCCTCTCTGCTGGGTGTAGCTGAGCAGCACAGATGGAGACGGGTTAACCTCCACTTCTTCCACAGGGCACAGTATGTGGGTAAGAAGTATGACATCACTTCCTGCTACACCATTTGTGTTTTATAACTTAATATCACTTAAATTCTTCTGAGAGTAACACGTTTCATATTGTAAACTCAACCATCTACTCCTGCATCATGGGAGCTCCCCCAGCAGTCTAGGCCTATAGCAGCTTAACTATGGGATGTTCCAGGCTCACCTGAGCCATCCCTAACTATAAGCTTTATCAGAAAGGAAAGTTTTAGGCCTGGTCTTACAGGTAGAGATTGTTCAACTTCGACCTCCTTGAACAGTCTGGTTGGGATTGGGTCTAAAACACAAGTTGATGGTTTAGAAGAGACTATTGCTGCTGTTAGCTCAGAGAGATCAACTGGACACACTGGAAAAAATGCCCCTCCAAAAATAAGTAAAAAAACAACAAATAAAAGACGTTTTTGCTTGAAATAAGAAAAAAATCTGCCAATGGAACTAGTGAAAATCGGCTTGTCAAGATTTCTTGAAATAAGATGTGATATTTGGGACTTTTGAGATAAAAGTGATCTTGAAATTAGCTTAAAAACCTCTTCAAATGTAAAAAAAGCTTGTTTCATATGAAATTCCAACTCAAAACAATTTGTTTTCAAGACTTTTTCATTTAACAAGATATTCCAGATGTATTGTCTTCAAACAAGTCCCTATATCTGGCTGAAATGGTGCTTGTTAGGCAGTTGTGTCTGATATTAAAGTGTAATGAGATATTTGGACTAGAAATGAGACAAACATACTTGGTAAGACTAAATACAAATCAGGTTCTAAAGATACTTCTAAAGCTGCTGTACTTGATGATACATCACTGATAATAGTGGGAAGGACTCCATCAATCTTCTCTCTGATAGAAACAATTTTATTAATAAAGAAGCTCATGAAATCATCACTGCTGAGAGTTAAAGGAATAACTGGCTCAGCAGAGCTCGGACTCTTAGTCAGACTGGCTACAGTGCTGAAAAGAAACCTGGGATTATTCTTATTCTCTTCTATCAATGATGAATAATAAGCAGTTCTAGCTTTACGAAGGGCTTTCTTATACATTATTAAACTATCTTTCCAGACAAATTGAGACTCTTCTAAATTAGAGGAACGCCACTGTCTCTCCAGCTTTCTTGCAGTCTGCTTTAAAGCACGCAGCTGTGAATTATACCAAGGAGCCAGCCTCTTCTGACTGATTACCTTCCTTTTCAGAGGGGCAACATTGTCCAGTGCTGTACGCATTGAAACTATAGTGCTGTCAACAAGAGAGTCAAGTGCTGCTGGAGTAAAGTTTATGTAGTCGTCCTCTGTCATATCTGCACAGTGAAGAAAAGGATGATGGAATTAACTCTTTTCAGGGCTTCTTGCAGACTTCATAGTCCTGTCCATTCGGGTGTGATTTAAGCTGAGTCCACTTCCATTCATGGATAAAAAGGGCAGCGGTGAACTTTCAGTAGAACCGTACTTACACTCTGCTTTCTGTACTTTATGCACATTCCCAGTTTTACTTTTTTCCTCCAGGTCACCCTGTTAGGGAAAACTTGGGTTCCTGCGGGTTCCTGATGAGGTCATTTTGAGTCCAGAATGTAGTAACTGTCATTATACTGAGTCATGAACCAAACCCCCCCAACCAGGAACCTTCAGACTCACTCATGGGCAGCTCCCTATGTAACAGAGTAGATTTGTGCTTATTAAATGATGGCAAAAGAGCTGCAACACCGCAACACCTATTGGCGTAGTGTTTGGTTTGGGTACTGCACAGTGGAAAGAGGACTTTACTGTGGTAAGACGTCCTCTTATGGTCCGGGATAATTCATTATTTTATATTAGATGTTTATTCTTTATCATTTACTATGTCATGTACTGACACAGTAAATGACCTCTCCTAACTGTTCTGAGAGTTTACTGTGAGTTATTAGACCATAAAAGTATGTTTAGAGTTGTTAATGTTGCTAACTAGCTTAAATGTTTTTCAGGTGTTGTTGATTGTCCCGAGACGCTAACTTTCCCACACCACTGCGGTGCCCTATGCTGTGTTGCAGGTAATACTTTGTGTACTATTGTGTAAGTTTTTAGGACGTTTTATTTTGTATATCAGCCTATGTGAGCAGCCTTTTTATTTGTCCAGTTAAATAGCTCACCTTTGTTCATTTAGGCCACATTTACACATAGCCGGGTATTTAGAGAAACAAACATTACCCCCCCTCCGTTTTCAATAATAACATCGTGCACACAACATCGTTTTCAAAAAACTTGTCATTTACATCAACCCGCATAAATACGCCGTCAAGCGCCATAATAACTCTGCCAAACCTAATGGCGGCAGTGTAGGGAAAGGAATAAAGCCATGCAAGCCAATCAAAATCCTCAGAATCGAGGACTTTCCTCATGTGAAGGAGGAGATAACGCGAGCAAATATCACAACAAAACTGAAGGCAATAAGAGGGAAATGTAGACAGTCAGTGGATACTGGACGCAGGAGCGGAAGAGTGGTGCTCCTCTGTTTTGAACTGTGCGAGCAGGTTTGGGCTGGCAGATGCAGTAAGGCCAGAATGGTTTGCACAAACGTAAAAATTAGTAGAACTTTAACATCATCCATGATAATCCTGATCAGCAGCCAAACAAACTGTAAACATGAGGCGCTCGCATGACGTTAAGCATTTTCTGGCGCAAAATGTGACGTTTAGGAACCTAAAACGCCGTTTCTCCCAGCTGACACGGCAACACATATCCGGCGTTATCAGAAATCTCCACTTTGGCCGAAGGTTTTACAAATAATCGTTTTCTGTGATTAAAAACGGGGTTTTGGTGTAAATGAGAGGCCAAACCGCAGGAAAATATCTGCGTCTTCCTATCCTGTAAACGGGCCTTAATCTTTTTTTTTAACAATTTTTATTTATTTGTTTCAGTTAACAATATTGACAATACAATGCAAGACAATCAACTCTGAATTGCGGAGTAGGAAAGAGAGAATAAAAAAAAAAGAGAATCTAACTAACAAACAAACAAACAAACAAACAAACAAACAGGCAGTAATAGCCTCAACAGAGCCTGTGTATAATTATATAAAATCAAGGTTTTCCTTATATGACAACCATTTTCCCCATCTTTTAGCAAATAGGTCTTCTTTCACTTTCAACTTGTATGTGAGATGTTCCATCGCTGGTATATCGTCTATGATTGACATCCATTGTTTGTTGCTAGGGGTGTCAGTCTTGAGCCAGTTTTTAGTAGTGGTCTTCTCTCCAGCCACCAGTTGAATCTTTGCCAGATATTAGTCTCCTACATGCACCGATCCGTCCAAATGTCCGAGGTACAAAACAAGACAGGATTTAGGAATCCCACATCCCAACACATTGCAGAGAACTGAGTGGACATTCCCCCAGAAGGGCTGTATATCTGCGCATTTCCAAAAGATGTGTGTGATCTGAGTCCATGTGGTTACTCAATCTCCAGCATGGCTGGTGGGTACTTATCTGTTTACTTTTGATTCCAGGTGTGACAAAATATCCAATTACATTCTTCCAATTGTTCATTTAATCTTGAATTTAATGTAAGATGTTGAATGTGTTCCTAAAAGATATTTCATGTGACATAAAGATTGAGGGGATTATTCATTCAGGATTTATGGAGTAACAAATGCACTATACCATCACATTAGAATTGGTTTCTTTATGTTACTTATGTTGATTAGACGCACAGTGGAAAGAGGACTTTACTGTGGTGTTGTTGATTGTCCCGAGACGCTAACTTTCCCCACACCACTGCGGTGCTATATGCTGTGTTGCAGGAAAAGAGCTGTAATAATGTGATATGTAGAAGCAACAGCATCTCACAGAGAGCTGTGATCCGTAACACCTGCACACAGTTCCAGTAACTCTGAGGTCTCTTTGCCTTTATCTTTCGTTTCTGGTTGTTCTGGGACTTTCGACTTGTCTGATTTCATCATCAGTGCATGAAAGAACCTGCCCTGATCGGGCCGTTTTTAACTCTGAGCTATGTCCTCCTGACATGTGGCGTCGTGTTGGACGGGCTTCCTGTGGGTTCACTCGGGTTTACAGATCCGTCAGGATCGGGTTTACAGATCCGTCAGGATCAGGTTTACAGATGCATCAGGATCGGGTTTACAGATGCATCAGGATCGGGTTTACAGATGCATCAGGATCAGGTTTACAGATGCATCAGGATCAGGTTTACAGATGCATCAGGATCGGGTTTACAGATGCATCAGGATCCGGTTTACAGATGCATCAGGATCAGGTTTACAGATGCATCAGGATCAGGTTTACAGATGCATCAGGATCAGGTTTACAGATGCATCAGGATCGGGTTTACAGATGCATCAGGATCAGGTTTACAGATGCATCAGGATCGGGTTTACAGATGCATCAGGATCGGGTTTACAGATGCATCAGGATCGGGTTTACAGATGCATCAGGATCGGGTTTACAGATGCATCAGGATCGGGTTTACAGATGCATCAGGATCAGGTTTACAGATCCGTCAGGATCGGGTTTACAGATCCGTCAGGATCAGGTTTACAGATGCATCAGGATCGGGTTTACAGATCCGTCAGGATCAGGTTTACAGATGCATCAGGATCGGGTTTACAGATGCATCAGGATCAGGTTTACAGATCCGTCAGGATCGGGTTTACAGATCCGTCAGGATCAGGTTTACAGATGCATCAGGATCAGGTTTACAGATCCGTCAGGATCAGGTTTACAGATGCATCAGGATCGGGTTTACAGATCCGTCAGGATCAGGTTTACAGATGCATCAGGATCGGGTTTACAGATGCATCAGGATCGGGTTTACAGATGCATCAGGATCGGGTTTACAGATGCATCAGGATCGGGTTTACAGATGCATCAGGATCTGGTTTACAGATGCATCAGGATCGGGTTTACAGATGCATCAGGATCGGGTTTACAGATGCATCAGGATCGGGTTTACAGATGCATCAGGATCGGGTTTACAGATCAGTCAGGATCAGGTTTACAGATGCATCAGGATCGGGTTTACAGATGCATCAGGATCGGGTTTACAGATGCATCAGGATCAGGTTTACAGATGCATCAGGATCGGGTTTACAGATGCATCAGGATCGGGTTTACAGATGCATCAGGATCAGGTTTACAGATGCATCAGGATCGGGTTTACAGATCCGTCAGGATCAGGTTTACAGATGCATCAGGATCAGGTTTACAGATGCATCAGGATCGGGTTTACAGATGCATCAGGATCCGGTTTACAGATGCATCAGGATCGGGTTTACAGATGCATCAGGATCAGGTTTACAGATGCATCAGGATCGGGTTTACAGATGCATCAGGATCGGGTTTACAGATGCATCAGGATCGGGTTTACAGATGCATCAGGATCGGGTTTACAGATCAGTCAGGATCGGGTTTACAGATGCATCAGGATCGGGTTTACAGATGCATCAGGATCAGGTTTACAGATGCATCAGGATCGGGTTTACAGATCAGTCAGGATCGGGTTTACAGATGCATCAGGATCGGGTTTACAGATGCATCAGGATCGGGTTTACAGATGCATCAGGATCAGGTTTACAGATGCATCAGGATCGGGTTTACAGATGCATCAGGATCGGGTTTACAGATGCATCAGGATCAGGTTTACAGATGCATCAGGATCGGGTTTACAGATCCGTCAGGATCAGGTTTACAGATGCATCAGGATCAGGTTTACAGATGCATCAGGATCGGGTTTACAGATGCA
Source organism: Odontesthes bonariensis (assembly GCF_027942865.1). Taxonomy (NCBI): domain Eukaryota; kingdom Metazoa; phylum Chordata; class Actinopteri; order Atheriniformes; family Atherinopsidae; genus Odontesthes; species Odontesthes bonariensis. The sequence continues at coordinate 47,831,585 of NC_134506.1, read as the reverse complement.
TCAGGATCCGGTTTACAGATGCATCAGGATCGGGTTTACAGATGCATCAGGATCAGGTTTACAGATGCATCAGGATCGGGTTTACAGATGCATCAGGATCGGGTTTACAGATGCATCAGGATCGGGTTTACAGATGCATCAGGATCGGGTTTACAGATCAGTCAGGATCGGGTTTACAGATGCATCAGGATCGGGTTTACAGATGCATCAGGATCGGGTTTACAGATGCATCAGGATCAGGTTTACAGATGCATCAGGATCGGGTTTACAGATGCATCAGGATCGGGTTTACAGATGCATCAGGATCAGGTTTACAGATGCATCAGGATCGGGTTTACAGATGCATCAGGATCGGGTTTACAGATGCATCAGGATCGGGTTTACAGATGCATCAGGATCGGGTTTACGGATTGTCAGGATCAGGTTTACAGATCCGTCAGGATCCGGTTTACGGATCGGGTTTACAGATTGTCAGGATCGGGTTTACAGATCCGTCAGGATCGGGTTTACAGATGCATCAGGATCGGGTTTACAGATGCATCAGGATCGGGTTTACAGATGCATCAGGATCAGGTTTACAGATGCATCAGGATCGGGTTTACAGATGCATCAGGATCGGGTTTACAGATGCATCAGGATCGGGTTTACAGATGCATCAGGATCGGGTTTACGGATTGTCAGGATCAGGTTTACAGATCCGTCAGGATCCGGTTTACGGATCGGGTTTACAGATTGTCAGGATCCGGTTTACGGATCGGGTTTACAGATTGTCAGGATCAGGTTTACAGATCCGTCAGGATCCGGTTTACGGATCAGGTTTACAGATTGTCAGGATCAGGTTTACAGATCGTCAGGATCAGGTTTACAGATGCATCAGGATCCGGTTTACGGATCGGGTTTACAGATTGTCAGGATCAGGTTTACAGATGCATCAGGATCGGGTTTACGGATCGGGTTTACAGATTGTCAGGATCGGGTTTACAGATTGTCAGGATCGGGTTTACAGATTGTCAGGATCGGGTTTACAGATGCATCAGGATCGGGTTTACAGATTGTCAGGATCGGGTTTACAGATGCATCAGGATCGGGTTTACAGCTCCATCAGGATCAGGTTTACAGATGCATCAGGATCAGGTTTACAGGGTCACAGCTGAAAACACACACCGAGATAATGAAGACGATGGAGCCGGGGGTTTTTGGCAGCTCTCCGTTGTTAGTCAGCCGGGGTGTTTATGTGAACTTTGGCCAATCTCATTGTGCTCATCATGGAGGCGTCACGGTCTGAAAAAGAAGCTGAAAGAGAGCTCAGATCTGTACTGTGGAGCCCGACATCAGGGTCCTGAAGCCAGAACCCAGAAACAGCATCAGAAACCCAGCAGGGGGGGGGGGGGGGGGGGCTGGACCTGCACCTGAACCTGCACCTCAACCTGCACCTCAACCTGGGGCTGGGGGGCCTCACACCTGGGGGGCTCTTATGTCACACCTGAACTCACTTTAATTCCTCATGAACATGACATCATTGTTGTCATTAACTCGTGTTTCTCTCTCTCAGCAGGTGTCTCTGGCCTGGTGTTACGCTGCTTGTTGTCCCCTCTTTCCTGTCCTCTCAGCCCCAGCTGGTCCAGGCAGATGGTTCCTGGTTCTGGTTCTGATGGAGGTTTCTTCCTGTTCAAAGGGAGTTTTTCTCTCCACAGGGATTGGACCAGAGAGAAGTTTCAGTAAAATCTGATGGTTTCCTGAGCTGGAAACTGTTTTTGAATTGGCTCTTTATGTGTAAATTGGACTGACTCATTTTTTTGGGCTTTTATGCCTTTAATGGACAGTTGCAGAGAGGCAGGAAGCAGTGTCAGGTCCGTTGGGTGTTCCCCGTGTTTTTAGTCCTTGTTTAATTTAGTTTAGTTAAGTTTTAGGTTCAGCTCTTGTATTTAGTTGGTTGTTATCCCCACAGCTTCTGTTTGCTCTCCCCTCACATTCATTCAGGCCTCCTGTGTTTCTCCCCTCAGCTGCACCAATCACACCGTCAGTATCTGGTTTCTAGTTTCCTCCCTAAACCCTCCTTACACCGTTTCACCGTCTTCATTCTGAGCTCAGTGCTTTCATGTCAGGTCAGGTCTTTTGTTTTGTTTTCACAATCCGGCTCAGCCGCGCTTTGTACTAACCTTGTTTATTGAAATAATAAATCAGTTTGCTTCACCTCGCACCCCCAGCCCCTCCCTCCGGATGGTGGAGCTCCTCCCTCTGGATGGTGGAGCTCCTCCCTCTGGATGATAGAGCCCCTCCCTCTGGATGGTAGAGCTCCTCCCTCTGGATGGTGGAGCCCCACCCTCTGGATGATAGAGCTCCTCCCTCTGGATGGTGGAGCCCCTCCCTCTGGATGATAGAGCCCCTCCCTCTGGATGGTGGAGCCCCTCCCTCTGGATGATAGAGCCCCTCCCTCTGGATGGTGGAGCTCCTCCCTCTGGATGATAGAGCCCCTCCCTCTGGATGATAGAGCCCCTCCCTCTGGATGGTGGAGCTCCTCCCTCTGGATGATAGAGCCCCTCCCTCTGGATGGTGGAGCCCCTCCCTCTGGATGATAGAGCTCCTCCCTCTGGATGATAGAGCTCCTCCCTCTGGATGGTGGAGCCCCTCCCTCTGGATGATAGAGCCCCTCCCTCTGGATGGTGGAGCCCCACCCTCTGGATGATAGAGCTCCTCCCTCTGGATGGTGGAGCTCCTCCCTCTGGATGGTGGAGCCCCTCCCTCTGGATGATAGAGCCCCTCCCTCTGGATGGTGGAGCCCCACCCTCTGGATGATAGAGCTCCTCCCTCTGGATGGTAGAGCTCCTCCCTCTGGATGGTGGAGCTCCTCCCTCCGGATGATAGAGCCCCTCCCTCTGGATGATAGAGCCCCTCCCTCTGGATGATAGAGCCCCTCCCTCTGGATGGTAGAGCTCCTCCCTCTGGATGATAGAGCTCCTCCCTCTGGATGATAGAGCCCCTCCCTCTGGATGATAGAGCTCCTCCCTCTGGATGGTAGAGCTCCTCCCTCCGGATGATAGAGCTCCTCCCTCTGGATGATAGAGCCCCTCCCTCTGGATGATAGAGCTCCTCCCTCTGGATGGTAGAGCTCCTCCCTCCGGATGATAGAGCTCCTCCCTCTGGATGGTAGAGCCCCTCCCTCTGGATGATAGAGCTCCTCCCTCCGGATGATAGAGCTCCTCCCTCTGGATGATAGAGCCCCTCCCTCTGGATGATAGAGCTCCTCCCTCTGGATGATGGAGCTCCTCCCTCTGGATGATAGAGCTCCTCCCTCTGGATGATGGAGCTCCTCCCTCTGGATGATAGAGCTCCTCCCTCCGGATGATAGAGCCCCTCCCTCTGGATGATAGAGCTCCTCCCTCTGGATGATAGAGCCCCTCCCTCTGGATGATAGAGCTCCTCCCTCCGGATGATGGAGCTCCTCCCTCTGGATGATAGAGCCCCTCCCTCTGGATGATAGAGCTCCTCCCTCCGGATGATAGAGCTCCTCCCTCTGGATGATAGAGCCCCTCCCTCTGGATGATAGAGCTCCTCCCTCTGGATAATGGAGCTCCTCCCTCTGGATGATAGAGCTCCTCCCTCTGGATGATGGAGCTCCTCCCTCTGGATGATAGAGCTCCTCCCTCCGGATGGTGGAGCTCCTCCCTCTGGATGATAGAGCTCCTCCCTCCGGATGATGGAGCTCCTCCCTCTGGATGATGGAGCTCCTCCCTCCGGATGGTGGAGCCCCTCCCTCTGGTTGGAGGAGCTCCTCCCTCTGGATGATGGAGCTCCTCCCTCTGGATGGTGGAGCCCCTCCCTCTGGTTGGAGGAGCTCCTCCCTCTGGATGATAGAGCCCCTCCCTCTGGTTGGTGGAGCTCCCCCTTTGAATGTTCGGTGTTTTCTCAAAGCATTCCCATTCATTGGGTCGTAGGAGTTTCCTCCGCCGGTGGCGCTGCTCTGCTTGCGACCCGGGCTTGCCTTCACTGCACCTTCTTTCGTCATTTAGTCTGTCTCTGTACGTGCGTTTGCGTTTAATTTTTTATGTGCGCGATTGGTGAGTGTGTGCTTCAGAACGTGAGACATGGCAAAAATAATCCACTGTTTGTACCTCGTCCTAATTATCGCTGGACTTTGGACTCCCTGCCAAACTCACGTCGGGGCCAAGGAGGCCCAACCACCTATCTCCTACACCAGAAACACACTGCTGGCGCTGCGATCAGCTGGACTCCCCCCCGTGGTGGATCTACCGGAGTGCGTGAGACTACAGCCAACGCGAGCGCGGCCCAGGAAGCGGGGCAGGCGCGGTGGAGTGCAGCAGCGCCTGCTGAGGAGAGGCAATCGGCCTCCCCTGCCTATGATTCTCTGCAACGCGAGATCTCTTCGGGCCAAGATGACGAGCTTCGGGTTAACGCCAAGACATGCTTTGAGTACCGCACCGCGAGCCTGCTGGCCATCACGGAGACTTGGCTCCACCGAGACATACAAAACTCTTTGGTTGACATTGAAGGATTTTCGCTAATACGGGCAGACAGGACAGAAGAATCCGGGAAACGCAGAGGAGGTGGCATGGCGGTGTATGTGAGTAACAGCTGGTGCAAACAATACACAGTTAGGCAATCGTCTTGCTCTCCTGACGTGGAACTTTTGCACTTGCACTTCAGGCCTTTCCATCTACCAAGGGAGTTTGGCAGTGTGTCTATGTACCCCCAAGTGGAAACGCAGCACGAGCTGCTTCTCACATCGCAGATTCAAGATTCAAGATTCAAAGGTTTATTGTCATATGTTCAGTTAGAAACGTGTTTCCCTGAACAATGAAATTCTTTTCTTTGTTGCCCGCACTGGATGTCCAAATGTATAATAATAAAAGATAAGATAAAGATTAAAAAAAATAAAAAATTTGCATGCAACAACAATATTCTTAAAGGTTTTTTAAATAAAATAGAAATATAGAAATAAAATATAGAAATCTGGCCTGTATACATAATGTGCAGTAGTGCGCTACATTAGCTGTTTTGTGCAGTAGTCAGCAGTAAAGTGGTTGTGCAAAATTGGAAGTACATTCAGGTAGTCAGTAAAAGACAGTTGCAGTAGGTGACCCCAAGTTCAGTCTTTGGCAGAGTTCAGTGATCTGATGGCAGTGGGAAAAAAAGAGTTTTTAAATCGGGTGGTTTTGCACTTCACACTCCTGAACCTCCGTCCTGAGGGCAGAAGTGAGAACAGTCCGTGCTGGGGGTGTGTGGGGTCTTTGATGATGCAGGCAGCCCGTCTGTGGACTCTCCGTTGGTAGATGCTCTGCAGAGATGGTTGTGGTGTTCTTGTGATCTTAGATGCAGTCTTTACCACTCTCTGCAGGCGTTTGTGGTCTTTCACGGTGGAGCTGCCGTACCATACAGTGATCGAGGTGGTTAAGATGGATTCAATAATGCAGCTGTAGAAGTTGCTGAGAATCTTGGGTGACATGCCAAATTTTCTCAGCCTCCTCAGGAAGTACAGCCGCTGCTGAGCCTTCTTTACCACCTGTGTGGTGTTGAGTGTCCAGGTGAGGTCGTTACTGATGTGGACCCCCAGATATTTAAAGCTGCTCACCCTCTCCACCTCCAGGCCTTGGATAGACAGTGGCTGATGAGGTCTCCTCTCCCTCCTCATGTCCACTATCATTTCCTTGGTCTTGTCTGTGTTCAGGGTGAGGTTGTTGTCTCCACACCATGTCCCCAGGCTGTCCACCTCCCTCCTGTAAGCTGCCTCGTCTCCGCCAGTAATGCGTCCAATCACAGCAGTGTCGTCAGCGAACTTAAGGATGATGTTGTCGGGGTGAGAGGCGGCACAGTCGTGGGTGAACAGGGTGTAGAGGATGGGGCTGAGGACGCAGCCCTGAGGTTTTACCGATGCTGGTGGTGATGCTGGCTGAAGTCCTGTTCCCAATCCTGACAGACGGTGGTCTGCCAGTCAGAAAGTCCAAGAGCCAGTCACAGAGGGTGGGGTGGAGTCCAAGGGCAGACAGTTTGTGGGTGAGTTTGTGGGGGATGACCGTGTTAAAGGCAGAGCTGTAGTCGATAAAGAGTACCCTGATGTAGGAGTCTTTATTTTCCAGGTGGGAGAGGGAGACGTGCAGGGCGGCGGCGATGGCGTCAGAGGTAGACCTGTTGTGCCTGTAGGCGTACTGCAGAGGGTCTGTAGTGTCCGGTATGCATCTCTGAATGTGGGACAGTACCACTCTCTCAAAGCACTTCATGATGATTGAAGTGAGTGCTATTGGCCTGTAGTCATTCAGGCAGGATGGGGGGTTCTTCTTGGGAAGGGGGACGGCGGTGGTGGTCTTGTAGCAGGTGGGGACAGTACATTGGCTGAGGGAGAGGTTGAAGATGGAAGTGAGAACGTCATATTGTGTACACAACGAACTACAATGTTCTCCAGGCGCTCCTGTATTTATTATGGGAGACTTTAACCATTGCAAATTAGAGCTTATGCTCCCTGGGTTTGAGCAGTATGTCAAGTGTAGCACACATGAAAATAGAACTCTCGACAAGTGCTACGGTAACATCAACAATGCTTACATCGCCAAGCCTAAACCTCCCCTGGCAAACTCGGATCACAATGTCGTTCATTTAATTCCAACATATAAAACTATGTTAAAACGAAGCAAGCCTCAGGTGAAAACTGTAACCCTGTGGACAGAGGAAGGGATAGAATCCCTCAAAGGCTGCTTTTTATGCACAGACTGGGAAGTCTTCCACGACGCAGATATAAATGTGACCACAGACACGATCACTGACTATATTAACTATTGTGTGGACAGCGTTCTTCATAAAAACAAGTTGTGGTCTACCCAAACAATAAGCCCTACATAACTAAAGACATTAAAAACTGCATTAACAGGAAAAATGCAGCTTTCAGGAAGAAAGACAAGTTGGAACTGAAAATTGTACAAAGGGAACTCAATCAACTACTAAGGCAAGCCAGGAACCGTCAAAGGGACATAATAGAAACGCAATTTGTAAACATGAACTCCAGGAAAAGTACTGTAAACATGCGCCCAAGTAAAGTTGACATAAGCACATCTGACGACCACAGCAAGGCAGACAAATTGAACAATTTTTATCTCAGATTTGAAACTCATGATTTTAATAATGAATGTATGCTTGTTTTAAGTTCTTTAAATAATGAGACTAATGTCCACGAGGTAGACTGTCCAAAAATACAGTCCTTATTTAAGAAGGTGTGCACTAGAAAGGCCAAGGGGCCAGATGGGATATCCGCCCGCCTCCTAAAATCCTGTGCAGAGGAGCTCACTCCAGCCTGGTGTCTGATTTTTCAGCGGTCTCTTGACTCCCACACTGTACCAGCGCTTTGGAAAAAGGCAGCTATTACACCGGTCCCCAAAAAGCCCTGCCCCACAGAAAACAATGATTTTAGACCAATTGCATTGACGTCTATAGTCATGAAATGCTTTGAAAAATATATGGTGTCCCTTTTAAAAACCGAGGTCAACCCAAAACTAGACCCATGGCAGTTTTCCTTTCAGCATCAGCGTAGTACAAATGATGCTGTAAGCAGCATCACCCATCTTGTACTGAAACATCTGGAGAACCCAAAGGCCTACGCTCGTTTACTTTTTATTGATTTTAGCTCAGCTTTTAATACAATTCAGCCATTTTTACTACTAGAGACACTAATGAACATGGGTGTTAGCTCTTTTATCATAAAGTGGTACTATTCCTTTTTAACAAATAGGACGCAGTATGTCAGAGTCCACAATGCAGCCTCACAAACTAAGTGCATAAGCACAGGGGCTCCTCAAGGTTGTGTGAGTTCTCCCGTCCTCTTCACTATCTACACAAATGAGTGTGTGAGTACTCACCCACACAACTACATTGTCAAGTTCTCAGATGACACTGCAATCCTGGGGCTACTACATAAGGATCAGGAAATAGCACCATACCATTCGGAGATAGAACAGTTTGTTGACTGGTGTGATGCCCATCATCTTGTTGTCAATGTTAAAAAAACTCAGGAAATGATATTTGACCCAAGAGTAGTTTCCAACACAAATGCAGTACACATCCATAACACCCCCATATGTCAGGTCTCCTCATATAAATACCTGGGTGTCTTCATGGACAGTTCACTAACATGGCAAGTCCATATTGAGAGCCTCTGTACCAAGCTCCAACAGAGGATGTACTTTTTAAGACGACTAAGGCTGTATGGTGTTAATAATAGGCTTCTGTTTTTATTTTTCCAAATGATCTTAGAAAGTGTGATACAGTATGGTGTGCAAACGTGGTATGGTAATCTGACTGTTCAGTTAAAAACCAAGTTGGGGCGTTTGGTTAAAACTGCACTGAAGATTGTTGGTCACCAAGATCAGGGATATATGCAGTCCATCTATGAAAAGTCAGTGCGCAGGGAGGCACTGAAGATTCTAGAGGACCCCAGACACATTCTGCACAATGAATTCACTCTGCTACCCTCAGGTAGACGTTTTAGGACATTGAACTGCAGACTCAACAAATACAAGAACTCCTTTATCCCGTCTGCCATAAGAATGCTTAATGACAGATAGACATGCGCTGCACAGTCTTATGTTCTATTTTTTTATTGTTGTTCTATGTTTATGTTGTATGCTGAGTGTGTGAGTGCTGTATGTTATGCAGTGATTGTTGGAAGCCCAAGACAAATTTCCCCCTGGGGACAATAAAGTACACTCTACTCTACTCTACATTGGGGAATTATTGGTGAAATATAATTTCCTTAAAATGTTTAATTTGTATAAAGTGACAAATATAAAATCAGCTACTTCAAAAACGGTGTCCATGACAGAAGGAGTGCTTCATTTCCAAAGTTTCTTCACAATTCTTTGTTAAGAAGCCATGAGGACACATGAATGAAGGTCATTGAGGAATGTACCCTAACCCTGAATACTGATGGTTAAAAGCTGTTTCACTGCAAGAAGAAGATTCTATTTTCAGCAGCGTGTCGGATGAGTTCAGAGGAAAGGTCAGAGGTCAGAGGAAGACCTGTCTGCACATGATAGTGAAAGGAAAACAGTCGAGTTTTGGCTGACATCCACAGATTTTATCCAGACAGACCTGCCCTGCTGTCAGAGAGAATCGGACCAGTTGAGCTGGTTCAACACCAGGTGGGAACAGGGTGGGCCCCGCTAAGAGCAGAGTAAGTGCAGTCAGTTAGGTAATAAATATCATTAAAATGTTGCCTAAATGAGCTGATTTAAATCCAGGTTAAAAACATTTCTTTTCTCATGTCTCGATGCATGAAATCTGCACGATATCTTTGAACTTGCTGTTGCTTGTTTTTAAATTCATTTAAATTATTTTATTTGTTTCTCTTTATATTCTTTTATGTATTTTTAATGCTTCATCCACTCCCTGCTGATATGCATTTATTTTATGTAAAGCACTTTGAATTGTTTGTACATGAAATGTGCTATATAAATAAATTTGATTTGATTTGTGTGTTTTCATGAAGAAGGTGCTGCCTGCAGACTTCTGCGTCTCCTCGGACCTCATGCAGCAGGGGAATGTTTTAATGGCTTTTCCAGCGTCCAAACAACTCCCAAAGTTGCTCCTTCCTGTTGTGATGAAGATCTTTATCGTTAGTTTACAGTTGGAAAGTCCCCATAGACGCATTCATTCCAGTAACACTAACTAAAGCTCGGGAAGTAAAACAAAAAGAGTTCTTACCAGTGGGCCAACCACATCTGAGGGCCCAGAGATGAAAGAGGCCGGGGGGGTCTACGCTTTCTCAGATATTCATAGGGAAAAATGACAGAAATAACTGCGTGTAAAGAATGAAGTTCAAGCTCCGCCTACATTTTATCTCCACACAGCTGGCCAGTCACAGCGTGACGTGGCTGTGATTGACGTCCCTGTTGGACTGGAGTCCAGAGAAGACATCTGGGGAGAAGGTTTCACACATCTGGTGCTTTTCCACTGAAATCTCAAGTAATTTCCAAGGAACTGGTGATCCCCCTCCCAGGAACATCATCCACCATGTTTCCACCGCCAAGCTAACCGCCAAGCCAACCGCCAAGCTAACCGTCAAGCTAACCGCCGACATATCAATAGCCGCTTTCGGACAGACCGTTCTAAGAAAGTAGTGAACTACCCTCCTCGAATTTCGTTCTGATAACTATCCTTCCCCAGCGGAACTGTTTCAGTCTGCATTCGCACATGAGTCGGGACCTGATAGGGACTGATGCGCCGCGCGCAGCCGTCTGCTTCAGTGACGTGTTAGCCGTTAGCCGTTTAGCGCTACATTCAAACACAAAATAAAACGGTAAAAGTAAGGAGAGAAGAAAAAACACCACCAAGAAGCTAATATGGAGAGCGGGGAGGCCACCGTGTTCATGGTCTGCATGATGGTGATATTAATCATGGACGATCACATCAGGCGTCTAATATCGAGGCTGGAAGAGCTCACAGAGAGAGTCAGGAGATACTTTTTCATTTCATGAAGGAAGAAAGGAGAGCAGAGCGCTGCAGACAAAGGAGACCAGTGTAAGTTTGACTTATTAAACACCCGCCTGTTCTGTCTGTGTGGTATGATGAAACATTTCAGCCGTGATAGCATGACATGGGGCGTAGCTACCGACCACCACACACCTCCTCAGATTCGTTCTATAGAACCATGAAAAGACCCGACCTCGGAGAAGGAGCTAAATAGTTATAGGAACTAAGGGAGAAAGCCCCGAGTTCCTGTATGTCCGAACACGGGAGAAAACGGCCCCGCGGATTAAAAGGTTATTAGAACTGCCAAAGGTTCCTACAGTCCGAAAGCGGCTAATCATGTGACTCCCTCTCAAAGCTCGTTACTCCTGTTGCAACCCGGCTGCTTCATCATCAGTTTAAGTGTCCTGTTTCAGGTCCTGTTTCAGGTCCTGTTTCAGGCCCTGTTTCAGGCCCTGTTTCAGGCCTTGTTTCAGGTCTTGTTTCAGGCCCTGTTTCAGGCCTTGTTTCAGGCCTTGTTTCAGGCCCTGTTTCAGGCCTTGTTTCAGGCCCTGTTTCAGGCCTTGTTTCAGGCCCTGTTTCAGGCCCTGTTTCAGGTCTTGTTTCAGGCCTTGTTTCAGGTCTTGTTTCAGGCCCTGTTTCAGGCCCTGTTTCAGGTCTTGTTTCAGGCCCTGTTTCAGGTCCTGTTTCAGGTCCTGTTTCAGGTCTTGTTTCAGGCCCTGTTTCAGGCCCTGTTTCAGGTCTTGTTTCAGGCCCTGTTTCAGGTCCTGTTTCAGGTCCTGTTTCAGGTCTTGTTTCAGGCCCTGTTTCAGGCCCTGTTTCAGGCCCTGTTTCAGGCCCTGTTTCAGGTCTTGTTTCAGGCCTTGTTTCAGGCCCTGTTTCAGGCCCTGTTTCAGGCCCTGTTTCAGGTCTTGTTTCAGGCCCTGTTTCAGGCCTTGTTTCAGGCCCTGTTTCAGGCCCTGTTTCAGGCCCTGTTTCAGGCCCTGTTTCAGGCCCTGTTTCAGGCCCTGTTTCAGGCCCTGTTTCAGGTCTTGTTTCAGGTCTTGTTTCAGGCCCTGTTTCAGGTCTTGTTTCAGGTCTTGTTTCAGGCCTTGTTTCAGGCCCTGTTTCAGGTCTTGTTTCAGGTCTTGTTTCAGGTCTTGTTTCAGGCCTTGTTTCAGGTCTTGTTTCAGGCCCTGTTTCAGGCCATGTTTCAGGTCTTGTTTCAGGTCTTGTTTCAGGTCTTGTTTCAGGCCCTGTTTCAGGTCTTGTTTCAGGTCTTGTTTCAGGCCCTGTTTCAGGTCTTGTTTCAGGCCCTGTTTCAGGTCTTGTTTCAGGTCTTGTTTCAGGCCCTGTTTCAGGTCTTGTTTCAGGTCTTGTTTCAGGTCTTGTTTCAGGCCCTGTTTCAGGTCTTGTTTCAGGTCTTGTTTCAGGTCTTGTTTCAGGTCTTGTTTCAGGCCCTGTTTCAGGTCTTGTTTCAGGTCTTGTTTCAGGCCTTGTTTCAGGTCTTGTTTCAGGCCCTGTTTCAGGCCATGTTTCAGGTCTTGTTTCAGGTCTTGTTTCAGGCCTTGTTTCAGGTCTTGTTTCAGGTCTTGTTTCAGGCCCTGTTTCAGGTCTTGTTTCAGGCCCTGTTTCAGGCCTTGTTTCAGGCCCTGTTTCAGGCCATGTTTCAGGTCTTGTTTCAGGCCTTGTTTCAGGCCCTGTTTCAGGCCCTGTTTCAGAACCTGTTTCAGGCCCTGTTTCAGGCCCTGTTTCAGGCCCTGTTTCAGGCCCTGTTTCAGGCCCTGTTTCAGGCCCTGTTTTAGGCCCTGTTTCAGGCCCTGTTTCAGGCCCTGTTTCAGGTCCTGTTTCAGGTCTTGTTTCAGGCCCTGTTTCAGGCCTTGTTTCAGGCCCTGTTTCAGGCCCTGTTTTAGGCCCTGTTTCAGGCCCTGTTTCAGGCCCTGTTTCAGGCCCTGTTTCAGGCCCTGTTTCAGGCCCTGTTTTAGGCCCTGTTTCAGGCCCTGTTTCAGGCCCTGTTTCAGGTCCTGTTTCAGGTCTTGTTTCAGGCCCTGTTTCAGGCCTTGTTTCAGGCCCTGTTTCAGGCCCTGTTTCAGGCCCTGTTTCAGGCCCTGTTTCAGGCCCTGTTTCAGGCCCTGTTTCAGGCCCTGTTTCAGGTCCTGTTTCAGGCCCTGTTTCAGGCCCTGTTTCAGGCCCTGTTTTAGGCCCTGTTTCAGGCCCTGTTTCAGGCCCTGTTTCAGGCCCTGTTTCAGGCCCTGTTTCAGGCCCTGTTTCAGGCCCTGTTTCAGGCCCTGTTTCAGGCCTTGTTTCAGGCCCTGTTTCAGGCCCTGTTTCAGGTCTTGTTTCAGGCCTTGTTTCAGGCCCTGTTTCAGGCCCTGTTTCAGGCCCTGTTTTAGGCCCTGTTTCAGGCCCTGTTTCAGGCCCTGTTTCAGGCCCTGTTTCAGGCCCTGTTTCAGGCCCTGTTTCAGGCCCTGTTTCAGGCCCTGTTTCAGGCCCTGTTTCAGGCCCTGTTTCAGGCCTTGTTTCAGGCCCTGTTTCAGGCCCTGTTTCAGGTCTTGTTTCAGGCCCTGTTTCAGGCCCTGTTTCAGGCCCTGTTTCAGGTCTTGTTTCAGGCCCTGTTTCAGGCCTTGTTTCAGGCCCTGTTTCAGGCCCTGTTTCAGGCCCTGTTTCAGGCCCTGTTTCAGGCCCTGTTTCAGGCCCTGTTTCAGGCCCTGTTTCAGGTCTTGTTTCAGGTCTTGTTTCAGGCCCTGTTTCAGGTCTTGTTTCAGGTCTTGTTTCAGGCCTTGTTTCAGGCCCTGTTTCAGGTCTTGTTTCAGGTCTTGTTTCAGGTCTTGTTTCAGGCCTTGTTTCAGGTCTTGTTTCAGGCCCTGTTTCAGGCCATGTTTCAGGTCTTGTTTCAGGTCTTGTTTCAGGTCTTGTTTCAGGCCCTGTTTCAGGTCTTGTTTCAGGTCTTGTTTCAGGCCCTGTTTCAGGTCTTGTTTCAGGCCCTGTTTCAGGTCTTGTTTCAGGTCTTGTTTCAGGCCCTGTTTCAGGTCTTGTTTCAGGTCTTGTTTCAGGCCTTGTTTCAGGCCTTGTTTCAGGTCTTGTTTCAGGCCCTGTTTCAGGCCATGTTTCAGGTCTTGTTTCAGGTCTTGTTTCAGGTCTTGTTTCAGGTCTTGTTTCAGGCCTTGTTTCAGGCCCTGTTTCAGGCCCTGTTTCAGGCCCTGTTTCAGGCCCTGTTTCAGGCCTTGTTTCAGGCCCTGTTTCAGGCCCTGTTTCAGGTCTTGTTTCAGGCCTTGTTTCAGGCCCTGTTTCAGGCCCTGTTTCAGGCCCTGTTTTAGGCCCTGTTTCAGGCCCTGTTTCAGGCCCTGTTTCAGGCCCTGTTTCAGGCCCTGTTTCAGGCCCTGTTTCAGGCCCTGTTTCAGGCCCTGTTTCAGGCCTTGTTTCAGGCCCTGTTTCAGGCCCTGTTTCAGGTCTTGTTTCAGGCCTTGTTTCAGGCCCTGTTTCAGGCCCTGTTTCAGGCCCTGTTTCAGGTCTTGTTTCAGGCCCTGTTTCAGGCCCTGTTTCAGGCCCTGTTTCAGGCCCTGTTTCAGGCCCTGTTTCAGGCCCTGTTTCAGGCCCTGTTTCAGGCCCTGTTTCAGGCCCTGTTTCAGGTCTTGTTTCAGGTCTTGTTTCAGGCCCTGTTTCAGGTCTTGTTTCAGGTCTTGTTTCAGGCCTTGTTTCAGGCCCTGTTTCAGGTCTTGTTTCAGGTCTTGTTTCAGGTCTTGTTTCAGGCCTTGTTTCAGGTCTTGTTTCAGGCCCTGTTTCAGGCCATGTTTCAGGTCTTGTTTCAGGTCTTGTTTCAGGTCTTGTTTCAGGCCCTGTTTCAGGTCTTGTTTCAGGTCTTGTTTCAGGCCCTGTTTCAGGTCTTGTTTCAGGCCCTGTTTCAGGTCTTGTTTCAGGTCTTGTTTCAGGCCCTGTTTCAGGTCTTGTTTCAGGTCTTGTTTCAGGCCTTGTTTCAGGCCCTGTTTCAGGTCTTGTTTCAGGTCTTGTTTCAGGTCTTGTTTCAGGCCTTGTTTCAGGTCTTGTTTCAGGCCCTGTTTCAGGCCATGTTTCAGGTCTTGTTTCAGGTCTTGTTTCAGGTCTTGTTTCAGGCCCTGTTTCAGGTCTTGTTTCAGGTCTTGTTTCAGGCCCTGTTTCAGGTCTTGTTTCAGGCCCTGTTTCAGGTCTTGTTTCAGGTCTTGTTTCAGGCCCTGTTTCAGGTCTTGTTTCAGGTCTTGTTTCAGGTCTTGTTTCAGGCCCTGTTTCAGGTCTTGTTTCAGGTCTTGTTTCAGGTCTTGTTTCAGGTCTTGTTTCAGGCCCTGTTTCAGGTCTTGTTTCAGGTCTTGTTTCAGGCCTTGTTTCAGGTCTTGTTTCAGGCCCTGTTTCAGGCCATGTTTCAGGTCTTGTTTCAGGTCTTGTTTCAGGCCTTGTTTCAGGTCTTGTTTCAGGTCTTGTTTCAGGCCCTGTTTCAGGTCTTGTTTCAGGCCCTGTTTCAGGCCCTGTTTCAGGCCCTGTTTCAGGCCCTGTTTCAGGCCTTGTTTCAGGCCTTGTTTCAGGCCCTGTTTCAGGCCATGTTTCAGGTCTTGTTTCAGGCCTTGTTTCAGGCCCTGTTTCAGGCCCTGTTTCAGAACCTGTTTCAGGCCCTGTTTCAGGCCCTGTTTCAGGCCTTGTTTCAGGCCCTGTTTCAGGCCCTGTTTCAGGCCCTGTTTCAGGCCCTGTTTCAGGCCCTGTTTTAGGCCCTGTTTCAGGCCCTGTTTCAGGCCCTGTTTCAGGTCCTGTTTCAGGTCTTGTTTCAGGCCCTGTTTCAGGCCTTGTTTCAGGCCCTGTTTCAGGCCCTGTTTTAGGCCCTGTTTCAGGCCCTGTTTCAGGCCCTGTTTCAGGCCCTGTTTCAGGCCCTGTTTTAGGCCCTGTTTCAGGCCCTGTTTCAGGCCCTGTTTCAGGTCCTGTTTCAGGTCTTGTTTCAGGCCCTGTTTCAGGCCTTGTTTCAGGCCCTGTTTCAGGCCCTGTTTCAGGCCTTGTTTCAGGCCCTGTTTCAGGCCCTGTTTCAGGCCCTGTTTCAGGCCCTGTTTCAGGCCCTGTTTCAGGCCCTGTTTCAGGCCCTGTTTCAGGCCCTGTTTCAGGCCCTGTTTCAGGCCTTGTTTCAGGCCCTGTTTCAGGCCTTGTTTCAGGCCCTGTTTCAAGCCCTGTTTCAGGCCCTGTTTCAGGCCCTGTTTCAAGCCCTGTTTCAGGCCCTGTTTTAGGCCCTGTTTCAGGCCCTGTTTCAGGCCCTGTTTCAGGCCTTGTTTCAGGCCCTGTTTCAGGCCCTGTTTCAGGCCCTGTTTCAGGCCCTGTTTTAGGCCCTGTTTCAGGCCCTGTTTCCGGTCCTGTTTCAGGCCCTGTTTCAGGCCTTGTTTCAGGCCTTGTTTCAGGCCCTGTTTCAGGCCTTGTTTCAGGCCCTGTTTCAGGCCTTGTTTCAGGCCTTGTTTCAGGCCCTGTTTCAGGTCTTGTTTCAGGTCTTGTTTCAGGCCCTGTTTCAGGCCCTGTTTCAGGCCCTGTTTCAGGCCTTGTTTCAGGCCTTGTTTCAGGCCTTGTTTCAGGCCCTGTTTCAGGCCCTGTTTCAGGCCCTGTTTCAGGCCTTGTTTCAGGCCCTGTTTCAGGCCTTGTTTCAGGCCTTGTTTCAGGCCCTGTTTCAGGTCTTGTTTCAGGCCATGTTTCAGGTCTTGTTTCAGGCCCTGTTTCAGGCCCTGTTTCAGGCCTTGTTTCAGGCCCTGTTTCAGGCCATGTTTCAGGTCTTGTTTCAGGTCTTGTTTCAGGCCCTGTTTCAGGTCTTGTTTCAGGCCCTGTTTCAGGCCTTGTTTCAGGCCCTGTTTCAGGCCATGTTTCAGGTCTTGTTTCAGGCCCTGTTTCAGGCCCTGTTTCAGAACCTGTTTCAGGCCCTGTTTCAGGCCCTGTTTCAGGCCTTGTTTCAGGCCCTGTTTCAGGCCCTGTTTCAGGCCCTGTTTCAGGCCCTGTTTCAGGCCCTGTTTTAGGCCCTGTTTCAGGCCCTGTTTCAGGCCCTGTTTCAGGTCCTGTTTCAGGTCTTGTTTCAGGCCCTGTTTCAGGCCTTGTTTCAGGCCCTGTTTCAGGCCCTGTTTCAGGCCTTGTTTCAGGCCCTGTTTCAGGCCCTGTTTCAGGCCCTGTTTCAGGCCCTGTTTCAGGTCTTGTTTCAGGCCCTGTTTCAGGTCCTGTTTCAGGCCCTGTTTCAGGCCCTGTTTCAGGCCCTGTTTTAGGCCCTGTTTCAGGCCCTGTTTCAGGCCCTGTTTCAGGCCCTGTTTCAGGCCTTGTTTCAGGCCCTGTTTCAGGCCCTGTTTCAGGCCCTGTTTCAGGCCCTGTTTCCGGTCCTGTTTCAGGCCCTGTTTCAGGCCCTGTTTCAGGCCCTGTTTCAGGCCCTGTTTCAGGCCCTGTTTTAGGCCCTGTTTCAGGCCCTGTTTCAGGCCCTGTTTCAGGCCCTGTTTCAGGCCCTGTTTCAGGCCCTGTTTTAGGCCCTGTTTCAGGCCCTGTTTCAGGCCCTGTTTCAGGCCCTGTTTCAGGCCTTGTTTCAGGCCCTGTTTCAGGCCTTGTTTCAGGCCCTGTTTCAAGCCCTGTTTCAGGCCCTGTTTCAGGCCCTGTTTCAAGCCCTGTTTCAGGCCCTGTTTTAGGCCCTGTTTCAGGCCCTGTTTCAGGCCCTGTTTCAGGCCTTGTTTCAGGCCATGTTTCAGGCCCTGTTTCAGGCCCTGTTTCAGGCCCTGTTTTAGGCCCTGTTTCAGGCCCTGTTTCAGGCCCTGTTTCAGGCCCTGTTTCAGGCCTTGTTTCAGGCCTTGTTTCAGGCCTTGTTTCAGGCCCTGTTTCAGGCCCTGTTTCCGGTCCTGTTTCAGGCCCTGTTTCAGGCCTTGTTTCAGGCCTTGTTTCAGGCCCTGTTTCAGGCCTTGTTTCAGGCCCTGTTTCAGGCCTTGTTTCAGGCCTTGTTTCAGGCCCTGTTTCAGGTCTTGTTTCAGGTCTTGTTTCAGGCCCTGTTTCAGGCCCTGTTTCAGGCCCTGTTTCAGGCCTTGTTTCAGGCCTTGTTTCAGGCCTTGTTTCAGGCCCTGTTTCAGGCCCTGTTTCAGGCCCTGTTTCAGGCCCTGTTTCAGGCCTTGTTTCAGGCCCTGTTTCAGGCCTTGTTTCAGGCCTTGTTTCAGGCCCTGTTTCAGGTCTTGTTTCAGGCCATGTTTCAGGTCTTGTTTCAGGCCCTGTTTCAGGCCCTGTTTCAGGCCCTGTTTCAGGCCCTGTTTCAGGCCTTGTTTCAGGCCCTGTTTCAGGCCTTGTTTCAGGCCTTGTTTCAGGCCCTGTTTCAGGTCTTGTTTCAGGCCATGTTTCAGGCCCTGTTTCAGGCCCTGTTTCAGGCCCTGTTTCAGGCCCTGTTTCAGGCCCTGTTTCAGGCCTTGTTTCAGGCCCTGTTTCAGGTCTTGTTTCAGGTCTTGTTTCAGGCCCTGTTTCAGGTCTTGTTTCAGGTCTTGTTTCAGGCCCTGTTTCAGGCCCTGTTTCAGGTCTTGTTTCAGGTCTTGTTTCAGGTCTTGTTTCAGGCCTTGTTTCAGGTCTTGTTTCAGGCCCTGTTTCAGGCCATGTTTCAGGTCTTGTTTCAGGTCTTGTTTCAGGTCTTGTTTCAGGCCCTGTTTCAGGTCTTGTTTCAGGTCTTGTTTCAGGTCTTGTTTCAGGCCTTGTTTCAGGTCTTGTTTCAGGTCTTGTTTCAGGCCCTGTTTCAGGCCTTGTTTCAGGCCCTGTTTCAGGCCATGTTTCAGGTCTTGTTTCAGGCCTTGTTTCAGGCCTTGTTTCAGGCCTTGTTTCAGGCCCTGTTTCAAGCCCTGTTTCAGGCCCTGTTTCAGGCCTTGTTTCAGGCCCTGTTTCAGGCCATGTTTCAGGTCTTGTTTCAGGCCTTGTTTCAGGCCTTGTTTCAGGCCTTGTTTCAGGCCCTGTTTCAAGCCCTGTTTCAGGCCCTGTTTCAGGCCTTGTTTCAGGCCCTGTTTCAGGCCTTGTTTCAGGTCTTGTTTCAGGCCCTGTTTCAGGCCCTGTTTCAGGCCTTGTTTCAGGCCCTGTTTCAGGCCCTGTTTCAGGCCCTGTTTCAGGCCATGTTTCAGGCCTTGTTTCAGGCCCTGTTTCAGGCCATGTTTCAGGTCTTGTTTCAGGCCTTGTTTCAGGCCTTGTTTCAGGCCCTGTTTCAGGCCCTGTTTCAGGCCCTGTTTCAGGCCTTGTTTCAGGCCCTGTTTTAGGCCCTGTTTCAGGCCCTGTTTCAGGCCCTGTTTCAGGTCCTGTTTCAGGCCCTGTTTCAGGCCCTGTTTCAGGCCCTGTTTTAGGCCCTGTTTCAGGCCCTGTTTCAGGCCCTGTTTCAGGCCTTGTTTCAGGCCTTGTTTCAGGCCCTGTTTCAGGCCCTGTTTCAGGCCCTGTTTCAGGCCCTGTTTCAGGTCCTGTTTCAGGCCCTGTTTCAGGCCCTGTTTCAGGCCCTGTTTTAGGCCCTGTTTCAGGCCCTGTTTCAGGCCCCTTTTCAGGCCCTGTTTCAGGCCCTGTTTCAGGCCCTGTTTCAGGCCCTGTTTCAGGCCCTGTTTCAGGCCCTGTTTCAGGCCCTGTTTCAGGCCCTGTTTCCGGTCCTGTTTCAGGCCCTGTTTCAGGCCCTGTTTCAGGCCCTGTTTCAGGCCCTGTTTCAGGCCCTGTTTCAGGCCCTGTTTTAGGCCCTGTTTCAGGCCCTGTTTCAGGCCCCTTTTCAGGCCCTGTTTCAGGCCCTGTTTCAGGCCCTGTTTCAGGCCCTGTTTCAGGCCCTGTTTCAGGCCCTGTTTCAGGCCCTGTTTCAGGCCCCTTTTCAGGTCTTGTTTCAGGCCCTGTTTCAGGCCTTGTTTCAGGCCCTGTTTCAGGCCCTGTTTCAGGCCCTGTTTCAGGCCCTGTTTCAGGCCCTGTTTCCGGTCCTGTTTCAGGCCCTGTTTCAGGCCCTGTTTCAGGCCCTGTTTCAGGCCCTGTTTTAGGCCCTGTTTCAGGCCCTGTTTTAGGCCCTGTTTCAGGCCTTGTTTCAGGCCCTGTTTCAGGCCCTGTTTCAGGCCCTGTTTCAGGCCCTGTTTCAGGCCCTGTTTCAGGTCCTGTTTCAGGCCCTGTTTCAGGCCTTGTTTCAGGCCCTGTTTTAGGCCCTGTTTCAGGCCTTGTTTCAGGCCCTGTTTCAGGCCCTGTTTCAGGCCCTGTTTCAGGCCCTGTTTCAGGCCCTGTTTCAGGCCCTGTTTCAGGCCCTGTTTTAGGCCCTGTTTCAGGCCCTGTTTCAGGCCCTGTTTCAGGCCCTGTTTCAGGCCCTGTTTCAGGCCTTGTTTCAGGCCTTGTTTCAGGCCCTGTTTCAGGCCCTGTTTCAGGCCTTGTTTCAGGCCCTGTTTCAGGCCCTGTTTCAGGCCCTGTTTTAGGCCCTGTTTCAGGCCCTGTTTCAGGCCCTGTTTCAGGCCTTGTTTCAGGCCCTGTTTCAGGCCCTGTTTCAGGCCCTGTTTCAGGCCCTGTTTCAGGCCCTGTTTCAGGCCCTGTTTCAGGCCCTGTTTCAGGCCCTGTTTCAGGCCCTGTTTTAGGCCCTGTTTCAGGCCCTGTTTCAGGCCCTGTTTCAGGCCTTGTTTCAGGCCCTGTTTCCGGTCCTGTTTCAGGCCTTGTTTCAGGCCCTGTTTCAGGCCCTGTTTCAGGCCCTGTTTTAGGCCCTGTTTCAGGCCCTGTTTCAGGCCCTGTTTCAGGCCTTGTTTCAGGCCCTGTTTCAGGCCCTGTTTCAGGCCCTGTTTCAGGTCTTGTTTCAGGCCCTGTTTCAGGCCCTGTTTCAGGCCTTGTTTCAGGCCCTGTTTCAGGCCTTGTTTCAGGCCCTGTTTCAGGCCCTGTTTCAGGCCTTGTTTCAGGCCCTGTTTCAGGCCCTGTTTCAGGCCCTGTTTCAGGCCCTGTTTCAGGCCCTGTTTCAGGCCCTGTTTCAGGCCCTGTTTCAGGCCCTGTTTCAGGTCTTGTTTCAGGCCTTGTTTCAGGTCTTGTTTCAGGTCTTGTTTCAGGTCTTGTTTCAGGTCTTGTTTCAGGTCTTGTTTCAGGCCCTGTTTCAGGCCCTGTTTCAGGCCCTGTTTCAGGCCCTGTTTCAGGCCTTGTTTCAGGCCTTGTTTCAGGCCCTGTTTCAGGCCCTGTTTCAGGTCTTGTTTCAGGTCTTGTTTCAGGCCCTGTTTCAGGCCCTGTTTCAGGTCTTGTTTCAGGTCTTGTTTCAGGCCCTGTTTCAGGCCCTGTTTCAGGTCTTGTTTCAGGTCTTGTTTCAGGTCTTGTTTCAGGTCTTGTTTCAGGTCTTGTTTCAGGTCTTGTTTCAGGCCCTGTTTCAGGCCCTGTTTCAGGCCCTGTTTTAGGCCCTGTTTCAGGCCCTGTTTCAGGCCCTGTTTCAGGCCTTGTTTCAGGTCTTGTTTCAGGCCTTGTTTCAGGTCTTGTTTCAGGTCTTGTTTCAGGTCTTGTTTCAGGTCTTGTTTCAGGTCTTGTTTCAGGCCCTGTTTCAGGCCCTGTTTCAGGCCCTGTTTCAGGTCTTGTTTCAGGTCTTGTTTCAGGCCCTGTTTCAGGCCTTGTTTCAGGCCCTGTTTCAGGCCCTGTTTCAGGCCTTGTTTCAGGTCTTGTTTCAGGCCCTGTTTCAGGCCTTGTTTCAGGCCTTGTTTCAGGCCCTGTTTCAGGCCCTGTTTCAGGCCTTGTTTCAGGCCCTGTTTCAGGCCTTGTTTCAGGCCCTGTTTCAGGCCCTGTTTCAGGCCTTGTTTCAGGCCCTGTTTCAGGCCCTGTTTCAGGCCCTGTTTCAGGCCCTGTTTCAGGCCCTGTTTCAGGCCCTGTTTCAGGCCCTGTTTCAGGCCCTGTTTCAGGCCCTGTTTCAGGTCTTGTTTCAGGCCTTGTTTCAGGTCTTGTTTCAGGTCTTGTTTCAGGTCTTGTTTCAGGTCTTGTTTCAGGTCTTGTTTCAGGCCCTGTTTCAGGCCCTGTTTCAGGCCTTGTTTCAGGCCCTGTTTCAGGCCCTGTTTCAGGCCCTGTTTCAGGCCCTGTTTCAGGCCCTGTTTCAGGCCTTGTTTCAGGTCTTGTTTCAGGCCCTGTTTCAGGCCTTGTTTCAGGCCTTGTTTCAGGCCCTGTTTCAGGCCCTGTTTCAGGTCTTGTTTCAGGTCTTGTTTCAGGCCCTGTTTCAGGCCCTGTTTCAGGTCTTGTTTCAGGTCTTGTTTCAGGCCCTGTTTCAGGCCCTGTTTCAGGTCTTGTTTCAGGTCTTGTTTCAGGTCTTGTTTCAGGTCTTGTTTCAGGTCTTGTTTCAGGCCCTGTTTCAGGCCCTGTTTCAGGCCCTGTTTCAGGCCCTGTTTCAGGCCCTGTTTCAGGTCTTGTTTCAGGCCTTGTTTCAGGTCTTGTTTCAGGTCTTGTTTCAGGTCTTGTTTCAGGTCTTGTTTCAGGTCTTGTTTCAGGCCCTGTTTCAGGCCCTGTTTCAGGCCCTGTTTCAGGTCTTGTTTCAGGTCTTGTTTCAGGCCCTGTTTCAGGCCTTGTTTCAGGCCCTGTTTCAGGCCCTGTTTCAGGCCTTGTTTCAGGTCTTGTTTCAGGCCCTGTTTCAGGCCTTGTTTCAGGCCTTGTTTCAGGCCCTGTTTCAGGCCCTGTTTCAGGTCTTGTTTCAGGTCTTGTTTCAGGCCCTGTTTCAGGCCCTGTTTCAGGTCTTGTTTCAGGTCTTGTTTCAGGCCCTGTTTCAGGCCCTGTTTCAGGTCTTGTTTCAGGTCTTGTTTCAGGCCTTGTTTCAGGCCTTGTTTCAGGCCCTGTTTCAGGCCCTGTTTCAGGCCTTGTTTCAGGTCTTGTTTCAGGTCTTGTTTCAGGTCTTGTTTCAGGTCTTGTTTCAGGCCCTGTTTCAGGCCTTGTTTCAGGCCCTGTTTCAGGCCCTGTTTCAGGCCCTGTTTCAGGCCTTGTTTCAGGTCTTGTTTCAGGTCTTGTTTCAGGTCTTGTTTCAGGCCTTGTTTCAGGTCTTGTTTCAGGTCTTGTTGCAGGCCTTGTTTCAGGCCTTGTTTCAGGCCCTGTTTCAGGCCCTGTTTCAGGTCTTGTTTCAGGTCTTGTTTCAGGCCCTGTTTCAGGCCCTGTTTCAGGTCTTGTTTCAGGTCTTGTTTCAGGCCCTGTTTCAGGCCCTGTTTCAGGTCTTGTTTCAGGTCTTGTTTCAGGCCTTGTTTCAGGCCCTGTTTCAGGCCCTGTTTCAGGCCCTGTTTCAGGCCTTGTTTCAGGTCTTGTTTCAGGTCTTGTTTCAGGTCTTGTTTCAGGTCTTGTTTCAGGCCCTGTTTCAGGTCTTGTTTCAGGTCTTGTTTCAGGCCCTGTTTCAGGCCCTGTTTCAGGTCTTGTTTCAGGTCTTGTTTCAGGTCTTGTTTCAGGTCTTGTTTCAGGCCCTGTTTCAGGCCTTGTTTCAGGCCCTGTTTCAGGCCCTGTTTCAGGCCCTGTTTCAGGCCCTGTTTCAGGCCTTGTTTCAGGCCTTGTTTCAGGCCTTGTTTCAGGCCTTGTTTCAGGCCCTGTTTCAGGCCATGTTTCAGGCCCTGTTTCAGGTCCTGTTTCAGGCCATGTTTCAGGCCTTGTTTCAGGCCCTGTTTCAGGCCTTGTTTCAGGTCCTGTTTCAGGCCCTGTTTCAGGCCTTGTTTCAGGTCTTGTTTCAGGCCTTGTTTCAGGCCTTGTTTCAGGCCCTGTTTCAGGCCATGTTTCAGGTCCTGTTTCAGGCCCTGTTTCAGGTCCTGTTTCAGGCCATGTTTCAGGCCCTGTTTCAGGTCCTGTTTCAGGCCATGTTTCAGGCCTTGTTTCAGGCCCTGTTTCAGGCCATGTTTCAGGTCCTGTTTCAGGCCCTGTTTCAGGCCTTGTTTCAGGTCTTGTTTCAGGCCTTGTTTCAGGCCTTGTTTCAGGCCCTGTTTCAGGCCATGTTTCAGGCCTTGTTTCAGGCCTTGTTTCAGGCCTTGTTTCAGGCCCTGTTTCAGGCCCTGTTTCAGGTCTTGTTTCAGGCCCTGTTTCAGGCCCTGTTTCAGGCCTTGTTTCAGGCCCTGTTTCAGGCCCTGTTTCAGGCCTTGTTTCAGGCCCTGTTTCAGGCCCTGTTTCCGGTCCTGTTTCAGGCCCTGTTTCAGGCCCTGTTTCAGGCCCTGTTTCAGGCCCTGTTTCAGGCCTTGTTTCAGGCCCTGTTTCAGGCCCTGTTTCAGGCCCTGTTTCCGGTCCTGTTTCAGGCCCTGTTTCAGGCCCTGTTTCAGGCCCTGTTTCAGGCCTTGTTTCAGGCCTTGTTTCAGGCCTTGTTTCAGGCCCTGTTTCAGGCCTTGTTTCAGGCCCTGTTTCAGGCCTTGTTTCAGGCCCTGTTTCAGGCCCTGTTTCAGGCCCTGTTTCAGGCCTTGTTTCAGGCCCTGTTTCAGGCCCTGTTTCAGGCCTTGTTTCAGGCCCTGTTTCAGGCCCTGTTTCAGGCCCTGTTTCAGGCCCTGTTTCAGGCCCTGTTTCAGGTCTTGTTTCAGGCCTTGTTTCAGGCCTTGTTTCAGGCCCTGTTTCAGGCCCTGTTTCAGGCCCTGTTTCAGGCCCTGTTTTAGGCCCTGTTTCAGGCCTTGTTTCCGGTCCTGTTTCAGGCCCTGTTTCAGGCCTTGTTTCAGGCCCTGTTTCAGGTCTTGTTTCAGGCCCTGTTTCCGGTCCTGTTTCAGGCCCTGTTTCAGGCCCTGTTTCAGGCCTTGTTTCAGGCCCTGTTTCAGGCCTTGTTTCAGGCCTTGTTTCAGGCCCTGTTTCAGGCCCTGTTTCCGGTCCTGTTTCAGGCCCTGTTTCAGGCCCTGTTTCAGGCCTTGTTTCAGGCCCTGTTTCAGGCCTTGTTTCAGGCCTTGTTTCAGGCCCTGTTTCAGGCCCTGTTTCAGGCCTTGTTTCAGGCCCTGTTTCAGGCCTTGTTTCAGGCCCTGTTTCAGGCCTTGTTTCAGGCCTTGTTTCAGGCCCTGTTTCAGGCCCTGTTTCAGGCCTTGTTTCAGGTCTTGTTTCAGGTCTTGTTTCAGGTCTTGTTTCAGGTCTTGTTTCAGGTCTTGTTTCAGGTCTTGTTTCAGGCCCTGTTTCAGGCCTTGTTTCAGGCCCTGTTTCAGGCCCTGTTTCAGGCCCTGTTTCAGGCCCTGTTTCAGGCCCTGTTTCAGGTCTTGTTTCAGGCCCTGTTTCAGGCCCTGTTTCAGGCCTTGTTTCAGGTCTTGTTTCAGGTCTTGTTTCAGGTCTTGTTTCAGGTCTTGTTTCAGGCCTTGTTTCAGGTCTTGTTTCAGGTCTTGTTTCAGGCCTTGTTTCAGGCCTTGTTTCAGGCCCTGTTTCAGGCCCTGTTTCAGGCCTTGTTTCAGGCCCTGTTTCAGGCCCTGTTTCAGGCCCTGTTTCAGGCCCTGTTTCAGGCCCTGTTTCAGGCCTTGTTTCAGGCCCTGTTTCAGGTCTTGTTTCAGGCCCTGTTTCCGGTCCTGTTTCAGGCCTTGTTTCAGGCCCTGTTTCCGGTCCTGTTTCAGGTCTTGTTTCAGGCCTTGTTTCAGGCCCTGTTTCAGGCCCTGTTTCAGGCCCTGTTTCAGGCCTTGTTTCAGGTCTTGTTTCAGGCCTTGTTTCAGGCCCTGTTTCAGGCCTTGTTTCAGGCCCTGTTTCAGGCCTTGTTTCAGGCCTTGTTTCAGGCCCTGTTTCAGGCCTTGTTTCAGGCCCTGTTTCAGGCCTTGTTTCAGGCCCTGTTTCAGGCCCTGTTTCAGGCCTTGTTTCAGGTCTTGTTTCAGGCCTTGTTTCAGGCCTTGTTTCAGGCCCTGTTTCAGGCCTTGTTTCAGGCCTTGTTTCAGGCCCTGTTTCAGGCCTTGTTTCAGGCCCTGTTTCAGGCCCTGTTTCAGGCCCTGTTTCAGGCCTTGTTTCAGGCCCTGTTTCAGGCCTTGTTTCAGGCCTTGTTTCAGGCCCTGTTTCAGGCCCTGTTTCAGGCCTTGTTTCAGGCCCTGTTTCAGGCCCTGTTTCAGGTCCTGTTTCAGGCCCTGTTTCAGGCCCTGTTTCAGGCCATGTTTCAGGCCCTGTTTCAGGCCATGTTTCAGGCCCTGTTTCAGGCCTTGTTTCAGGCCCTGTTTCAGGCCTTGTTTCAGGCCTTGTTTCAGGCCCTGTTTCAGGCCTTGTTTCAGGCCCTGTTTCAGGCCTTGTTTCAGGCCCTGTTTCAGGCCCTGTTTCAGGCCCTGTTTCAGGCCCTGTTTCAGGCCCTGTTTCAGGTCCTGTTTCAGGCCCTGTTTCAGGCCCTGTTTCAGGCCTTGTTTCAGGCCCTGTTTCAGGTCTTGTTTCAGGCCCTGTTTCCGGTCCTGTTTCAGGCCTTGTTTCAGGCCCTGTTTCCGGTCCTGTTTCAGGCCATGTTTCAGGCCCTGTTTCAGGTCCTGTTTCAGGCCCTGTTTCAGGCCCTGTTTCAGGCCCTGTTTCAGGCCCTGTTTCAGGCCCTGTTTCAGGCCATGTTTCAGGCCTTGTTTCAGGCCCTGTTTCAGGCCCTGTTTCAGGCCTTGTTTCAGGCCCTGTTTCAGGCCCTGTTTCAGGCCCTGTTTCAGGCCCTGTTTCAGGCCCTGTTTCAGGCCCTGTTTCAGGCCTTGTTTCAGGCCCTGTTTCAGGCCCTGTTTCAGGCCTTGTTTAAGAGCTCCATCTTTCTTCTGCACGTACAGGGAACCCCAGCAGCTCGGTGCAGACACACTGAAGCTCTGCAGGATAGTGACTCCCAGATGTTGGCAGATGTGAGCCATCAGGCTGTTGGTGTGCGATTAAACGCGTTCTGTCAGTTAATGACATGCGGTTCAGCTCGTTTGATGCAGTGGTTTGTGTCGGAGCTAACAGACCGGCTCCGGTGTTGGACCTGATCCATCACGGCTCTGATGTTGGACCTGATCCATCGCGGCTCTGATGTTGGACCTGATCCATCGCGGCTCTGATGTTGGACCTGATCCACGCACCCTGCTGCTTGATCCTGGAGGATCCTGGAGGTTGTGGCTGCTCGTGGTGTCTGGACGCACATCTGGTTCTGATATATAAACCCCCTGTAAAGCCGGCCCTGTTCCAGTTTTATGGGTGTAAACATGTTTAATTAGACGGAGATCGGGGGAGTCCCAGCAGAACCTGTTCCTTTAAGTGTTGTGAAACAGACGCTGTTGCACAACCTTGCTCGGCTCATCACGTCCTCTGCCATCTGAGCATAAAGTTTACGTTTCCTGCAGCTTCTATCGGCCGTCGGACCTGCACAGGACCGAGAGCCGGGCAGCCAGCCAGAGGACACACATCTGCTAACACTCTGTGTGGTGACGTGGGCTCGTAAATCCGCCCGCAGATGGAGAACTCACCTCACGGCGGAGGACAGGGAGACGTCCCTGAGGTGTAAATCATGCAGCTTTAATGAAGACGAGGACAGAAGTGAGATGCCGTCTGAAGGTGTTTACGCTCAAGATGTGTGGAGGAGAAATCTGATCAGGCCGATAAGGGAAACATCCGTCTGAGAGGCTAAAAATAAAAGTGAACTTTCTGTCCTCAGATGTCCTGACAGATTAACACATTTGTCTCTTTGTTTGTGCCTCGGGTGACACCGTACCGATCGAGCACCGGGCCCCACGAACACAAACAGTGTTCAGCGGGATCAAGCGTCTCGTGTTTGACTGGATGTCACGCTGCTGGAAGAGTTCCTGCAGCCTCACAAACAGTTTATTCTCTCCGTCTGAGGCATCCATCATGAGAAGTTTCCACTTCCAAAGCAGAAAATCATCTGTGATGTGTGACAACTCTGGGATTCCAAACAGGAGTCACACCAGCTCCCAGCTCGGGCCTCAGACTCTGCTGAAGAAGAAAAGGACACCTTTAAAACAAACTCCAAAGGTTAGATTCAGTGGCTGAGGCCCCTGGAGGTGGACCCCACTTCATCAGCTGAATAATATTAATTATTGTTAATATTATTAATAATAATATTATACCCAGTAATAATATAATATAATAATATACCCAACAGTCATGTAAACTGCTTCAATTAAATTCAGTTTGAGTTATAAAGCACCCAGAGCTATAATCAAATTAATTTTAATACAATCAAACCAAAAAGTTTCCAGCTCAGGAAACCAGCATATTGTACTGAAGCTTCTCTCTAAACCAATCCCTGTGGAGAGAAAAAACTCCATTTGAACAGGAAGAAACCTCCATTAGAACCAGAACCAGGAACCATCTGCCTGGAGCAGCTGGGGGTTGAGAGGACAGGAGAGAGGAAGCAGCGTAACACCAGGCCAGAGACACCTGCTGAGAGAAAGAAACAAGTTAACGACAACAATGATGTCACATCGACATGGAGAGGTGCATCATGGGAGCTCCCCCAGCAGTCTGGGCCTATAGCAGCTTAACTATGGAATGTTTCAGGGTAACCTGAGCCATCCCTAACAATAAGCTTTATCAGAAAGGAAAGTTTTAAGCCTGGTCTTAAAGGTAGAGAGGGGCCTGATAACTGAAGGCTCTGCCTCCCAAACTGGCAGCTGCTTCCCCAGAGGAGCCTGATAACTGAAGGCTCTGCCTCCCAAACTGGCAGCTGGTTCCGCAGAGAGGGGCCTGATAACTGAAGGCTCTGCCTCCCAAACTGGCAGCTGGTTCCACAGAGAGGGGCCTGATAACTGAAGGCTCTGCCTCCCAAACTGGCAGCTGGTTCCACAGAGAGGGGCCTGATAACTGAAGGCTCTGCATCCCAAACTGGCAGCTGGTTCCACAGAGAGGGGCCTGATAACTGAAGGCTCTGCCTCCCAAACTGGCAGCTGGTTCCACAGAGAGGGGCCTGATAACTGAAGGCTCTGCCTCCCAAACTGGCAGCTGCTTCCACAGAGAGGGGCCTGATAACTGAAGGCTCTGCATCCCAAACTGGCAGCTGGTTCCACAGAGAGGGGCCTGATAACTGAAGGCTCTGCCTCCCAAACTGGCAGCTGGTTCCTCAGAGAGGGGCCTGATAACTGAAGGCTCTGCCTCCCAAACTGGCAGCCGGTTCCACAGAGAGGGGCCTGATAACTGAAGGCTCTGCCTCCCAAACTGGCAGCCGGTTCCACAGAGAGGGGCCTGATAACTGAAGGCTCTGCCTCCCAAACTGGCAGCTGGTTCCACAGAGAGGGGCCTGATAACTGAAGGCTCTGCCTCCCAAACTGGCAGCTGGTCCCACAGAGAGGGGCCTGATAACTGAAGGCTCTGCCTCCCAAACTGGCAGCTGGTTCCACAGAGAGGGGCCTGATAACTGAAGGCTCTGCCTCCCAAACTGGCAGCTGGTTCCACAGAGAGGGGCCTGATATCTGAAGGCTCTGCCTCCCAAACTGGCAGCTGGTTCCACAGAGAGGGGCCTGATAACTGAAGGCTCTGCCTCCCAAACTGGCAGCTGGTCCCACAGAGAGGGGCCTGATAACTGAAGGCTCTGCCTCCCAAACTGGCAGCTGGTCCCACAGAGAGGGGCCTGATAACTGAAGTCTCTGCCTCCCAAACTGGCAGCTGGTCCCACAGAGAGGGGCCTGATAACTGAAGGCTCTGCCTCTGTTCTCTTGTTGCTCTTTTCTAACCCCGGAGGCGCCCCCTGCTGGACCTGATGAGGCTCTGAGTGTTTCAGATTTAAAGAACGTGGAGAAGTTTTCTGTTTTGTTTGTTTTCTGCTTTGTTTGTTTTCTGTTTTGTTTGTTTTATGCTTTGTTTTCTGCTTTGTTTGTTTTCTGTTTTGTTTGTTTTCTGTTTTGTTTGTTTTCTGCTTTGTTTGTTTTCTGCTTTTTTTCATTTCTGCTTTGTTTTCTGCTTTGTTTGTTATCTGTTTTGTTTGTTTTCTGATTGGTTTGTTTTCTGTTTTGTTTATTTTCTGTTTTGTTTGTTTTCTGATTGTTTTGTTTTCTGTTTGGTTTGTTTTCTGTTTTGTTTGTTTTCTGCTTTGTTTGTTTTCTGTTTTGTTTTTTTTTCTGCTTTGTTTGTTTTCTGTTTTGTTTGTTTTCTGTTTTGTTTGTTTTCTGCTTTTTTTTTATTTCTGCTTTGTTTGTTTTCTGTTTTGTTTGTTTTCTGTTTTGTTTGTTTTCTGCTTTTTTTTATTTCTGCTTTGTTTGTTTTCTGATTTGTTTGTTTTTTGTTTTGTGTGTTTTCTGATAGGTTTATTTTCTGTTTTGTTTATTTTCTTTTTTGTTTGTTTTCTGATTGTTTTGTTTTCTGTTTGGTTTGTTTTCTGTTTTGTTTGTTTTCTGCTTTGTTTTTTTCTGCTTTGTTTGTTTTCTGTTTTGTTTGTTTTCTGTTTTGTTTGTTTTCTGCTTTTTTTAATTTCTGCTTTGTTTGTTTTCTGATTTGTTTGTTTTTTGTTTTGTGTGTTTTCTGCTTTGTTTGTTTTCTGCTTTGTTTGTTATCTGATTGGTGTGTTTTCTGATAGGTTTATTTTCTGTTTTGTTTATTTTCTGTTTTGTTTGTTTTCTGTTTTGTTTGTTTTCTGATAGGTTTATTTTCTGTTTTGTTTATTTTCTGTTTTGTTTGTTTTCTGATTGGTTTGTTTTCTGTTTTGTTTGTTTTCTGTTTTGTTTATTTTCTGATTGGTTTATTTTCTGTTTTGTTTATTTTCTGTTTTGTTTGTTTTCTGTTTGGTTTGTTTTCTGCTTTGTTTGTTTTCTGTTTTGTTTGTTTTCTGCTTTGTTTTTTTCTGTTTTGTTTGTTTTCTGTTTTGTTTGTTTTCTGCTTTGTTTGTTTTCTGCTTTGTTTTCTGTTTTGTTTGTTTTCTGCTTTGTTTGTTTTCTGCTTTGTTTTCTGTTTTGTTTGTTTTCTGTTTTGTTTGTTTTCTGCTTTGTTTGTTTTCTGCTTTGTTTTCTGTTTTGTTTGTTTTCTGCTTTGTTTTCTGTTTTGTTTATTTTCTGTTTTGTTTGTTTTCTGATTGGTTTGTTTTCTGTTTTGTTTGTTTTCTGTTTTGTTTATTTTCTGATTGGTTTATTTTCTGTTTTGTTTGTTTTCTGTTTGGTTTGTTTTCTGTTTTGTTTGTTTTCTGCTTTGTTTTTTTCTGTTTTGTTTGTTTTCTGTTTTGTTTGTTTTCTGCTTTGTTTGTTTTCTGCTTTGTTTTCTGTTTTGTTTGTTTTCTGCTTTGTTTTCTGTTTTGTTTGTTTTCTGTTTTATTTGTTTTATTCTTTGTTTTTTTTCTGCTTTGTTTTTTTCTGTTTTGTTTGTTTTCTGTTTTGTTTGTTTTCTGCTTTGCTTGTTTTTTGTTTTGTTTGTTTTCTGCTTTGTTTGTTTTCTGTTTTGTTTGTTTTCTGATTGGTTTGTTTTCTGTTTTGTTTGTTTTCTGTTTTGGTTGTTTTATGCTTTGTTTGTTTTCTGATTGGTTTGTTTTCTGTTTTGTTTGTTTTGTTTTGTTTGTTTTCTGCTTTGTTTGTTTTCTGTTTTGTTTGTTTTCTGTTTTGGTGGTTTTATGCTTTGTTTGTTTTCTGATTGGTTTGTTTTCTGTTTTGTTTGTTTTGTTTTGTTTGTTTTCTGCTTTGTTTGTTTTCTGATTGGTTTGTTTTCTGTTTTGTTTGTTTTGTTTTGTTTGTTTTCTGTTTTGTTTGTTTTCTGCTTTTTTAATTTCTGCTTTGTTTGTTTTCTGATTTGTTTGTTTTCTGCTTTTTTTTATTTCTGCTTTGTTTGTTTTCTGATTTGTTTGTTTTTTGTTTTGTGTGTTTTCTGATAGGTTTATTTTCTGTTTTGTTTATTTTCTTTTTTGTTTGTTTTCTGATTGTTTTGTTTTCTGTTTGGTTTGTTTTCTGTTTTGTTTGTTTTCTGCTTTGTTTTTTTTCTGTTTTGTTTGTTTTCTGTTTTGTTTGTTTTCTGCTTTTTTTAATTTCTGCTTTGTTTGTTTTCTGATTTGTTTGTTTTTTGTTTTGTGTGTTTTCTGCTTTGTTTGTTTTCTGCTTTGTTTGTTATCTGATTGGTGTGTTTTCTGATAGGTTTATTTTCTGTTTTGTTTATTTTCTGTTTTGTTTGTTTTCTGTTTTGTTTGTTTTCTGATAGGTTTATTTTCTGTTTTGTTTATTTTCTGTTTTGTTTGTTTTCTGATTGGTTTGTTTTCTGTTTGGTTTGTTTTCTGCTTTGATTGTTTTCTGTTTTGTTTGTTTTCTGCTTTGTTTTTTTCTGTTTTGTTTGTTTTCTGTTTTGTTTGTTTTCTGCTTTGTTTGTTTTCTGCTTTGTTTTCTGTTTTGTTTGTTTTCTGCTTTGTTTTCTGTTTTGTTTGTTTTCTGCTTTGTTTTCTGTTTTGTTTGTTTTCTGTTTTATTTGTTTTATTCTTTGTTTTTTTTCTGCTTTGTTTTTTTCTGTTTTGTTTGTTTTCTGTTTTGTTTGTTTTCTGCTTTGCTTGTTTTTTGTTTTGTTTGTTTTCTGCTTTGTTTGTTTTCTGTTTTGTTTGTTTTCTGTTTTGTTTGTTTTCTGTTTTGGTTGTTTTATTCAATTCAATTCAATTCATTTTTATTTATATAGCGCCAAATACAACAAATGTCATCTCAAGGCACTTAGATAGTAAGTCCAATTCAAGCCAATTGGAATTCAATTAATTAATAATAATCATAATTCATAAAATAATCCAATTCGTTCATATAGAGCCAATTCAAAAACAATTTCCTAGCTAAGAAAACCAACAGATTGCACTGAAAACTTTTTGTTTTTCGGTCCAATCTCCCGGCCTGAGCGGCGTGCCTGAGGCGACTGTGGAGAGAAACGACTCCCTTTTAACAGGAAGAAACCTCTGGCAGAACCAGACTCAGGAAGGGTGGCCATCCGCCTCGACCAGCTGGGGTTTGAGAAGACAGAAAAAGGGGGGGGGAGGGGGGCAGGGGGCCACCGCGACGGCGGCACTGTAACACCATTCAAAGGATATCTGTTGGAACAGGGAAACACGAGTTAATGACCACAATAATATCACATATACATAAAGAGAGTAAAGTGAGGAAAGGTGTGTCAGATGAGGCCCCCCAGCAGTCTAGGCCTATAGCAGCTTAACTATGGGATGTTTCAGGATCACCTGAGCCATCCCTAACTATAAGCTTTATCAAAAAGGAAAGTTTTAAGCCTGGTCTTAAAAGTGGAAAGGGTGTCTGCTTCCCGGACATTTACTGGCAGCTTATTCCACAATTGAGGGGCCTGATAACTGAAGGCTCTGCCTCCCATTCTACTTTTAGAAACTCTGGGAACCTCAAGTAAACCTGCAGTTTGGGAACGAAGTGCTCTGTTAGGAAAATATCTTACAATGAGATCTTTAAGATATGATGGAGCTCGGTCATTAAGAGCTTTATATGTGAGGAGAAGAATCTTAAATTCTATTCTGAATTTAACAGGGAGCCAATGAAGAGAAGCTAAAACTGGAGAAATATGATCTCTCCTGTTAGTTCTCATCAGAACTCTGGCTGCAGCATTTTGGATCAACTGAAGGCTTTTCAGAGAATATGTGGGACAGCCCAATAATAAAGAATTACAGTAGTCCAATCTTGAAGTAACAAATGCATGAATTAGTTTTTCTGCATCACTCTGAGACAAGATGTTCCTGATTTTAACAATATTACGAAGGTGAAAGAAGGCAGTCCTAGAAACCTGTTTTATATGCGAGTCAAATGATAAGTTCTGGTCAAAAATAACTCCAAGGTTCCTCACTGTAGAACTAGAAGCCAAGGAAATACCATCTAGAGTAACTATATAGCTAGACAATTTCTCCCTGAAACGCTCAGGTCCAAAGATAACGACTTCAGTTTGTCTGAATTTAGAAGCAGACAGTTCTGAGTCATCCAGGTCTTTATGTCTTTAAGACATGCTTGTAGTCTAACCAACCTATTGGTTTCATCTGGTTTTATAGATAAGTACAGCTGAGTATCATCAGCATAGCAATGGAAATTTATGCCATGCTGTCTAATAATGTTACCTAATGGAAGCATGTATAAAGTAAAAAGAATCGGTCCAAGCACAGAACCCTGGGGAACTCCATGACTTACTCTGGTGTGTGAGGAAGATTCTTCGTTTACAAGAACAAACTGAAATCTATCAGATAAATATGATTTAAACCAGCCTAATGCAGTTCCTTTAATCCCAATAACATGTTCAAGTCTGTGTAATAAGATACTGTGATCGACCGTATCAAATGCAGCACTGAGATCCAACAGGACAAGCACAGACACAAGTCCGCTATCAGAGGCTAAGAGGAGATCATTGGTAACTTTCAGCAGTGCAGTTTCTGTGCTATGATGCACTCTGAATCCTGACTGAAACTCTTCAAACAAATTATTTCTGTGTAAATGATCACAAAGCTGAGCTGCAACTATTTTTTCAAGAACTTTAGACATAAAAGGGAGATTGGATATAGGTCTATAATGAGCCAACACTTCTGAATCAAGAGTAGGTTTTTTAAGTAAAGGTTTAATTACAGCAACCTTAAAAGTCTGAGGTACATATCCTGTCAACAAAGACAGATTGATCAAATCCAATATGGAAGTGTCAATTAAGGGGAAAACCTCCTTGAACAGTCTGGTTGGGATTGGGTCTAAAACACAAGTTGATGGTTTAGAAGAGACTATTGCTGTTGTTAGTTCAGAGAGATCAACTGGGCAGAAGCCGTCTAAATACAAATCAGGTTCTAAAGATACTTCTAAAGCTGCTGTACTTGATGATACATCACTGATAATAGTGGGAAGGACTCCATCAATCTTCTCTCTGATAGAAACAATTTTATTAATAAAGAAGCTCATGAAATCATCACTGCTGAGAGTTAAAGGAATAACTGGCTCAGCAGAGCTCGGACTCTTAGTCAGACTGGCTACAGTGCTGAAGAGAAACCTGGGATTATTCTTATTCTCTTCTATCAATGATGAATAATAAGCAGTTCTAGCTTTACGAAGGGCTTTCTTATACATTGTTAAACTATCTTTCCAGACTAACTGAGACTCTTCTAAATTAGAGGAACGCCACTGTCTCTCCAGCTTTCTTGCAGTCTGCTTTAAAGCACGCAGCTGTGAATTATACCAAGGAGCCAGCCTCTTCTGACTGATTACCTTCCTTTTCAGAGGGGCAACATTGTCCAGTGCTGTACGCATTGAAACTATAGTGCTGTCAACAAGAGAGTCAAATGCTGCTGGAGTAAAGTTTAGGTAGTCGTCCTCTGTCATATCTGCACAGTGAAGAAAAGGATGATGGAATTAATTCTTTAAATCTGGTTACAGCATCCTCTGATAGACACCTTCTATACGTAAATTTCTTCTCAGAAACTGTATAGTCAAGTAATGTAAACTCAAAGGTTATCAGAAAATGGTCAGATAAGACAGGGTTATGAGGGAACACTGTTAACTGTTCACTCTCAATGCCATAAGTCAGCACAAGATCAAGGGTGTGATTAAGGCAGTGAGTCGGTCCGTGTACACTCTGAGAAAATCCAATAGAGTCCAATATAGAATTAAAGTTCATATTCAGGCTGTCATTTTCAACATCTACATGAATATTAAAGTCACCCACTACAATGACTTTATCTGTACTCAGCACTAACTGGGATAAAAACTCTGAGAATTCAGACAGAAACTCAGAATAAGGGCCAGGTGGACGATACACAACAACAAACACAAGAGGTTTCTGGGATTTCCACTTTGCGTGGGAAAAACTGAGAATCACAGATTCAAAAGAGCTCAAACTAATCTTGGGTCTGGGACTGATGAGTAACCCTGATCTGAAAATAGCTGCCACTCCTCCTCCTCTGCCTGTGGTTCCAGGAACGTGAACATTTAAACAGTCAGAGGGAGTTGATTCATTAATGCTAACATGATGCTAACATGATGCTAACATGATGCTAACATGATCCTCCTGCTGCAGCCAGGTTTCTGTAAGACAAAATATATCAATATGATGATCACAAATCAACTCATTCACTAACAGAGACTTCGAAAGGAGAGATCTGATATTCAGCAAACCACATTTAATAGTTTGATGTTTTTGTTCAGTTAAAGTTTTTGTTTTAATAATTTCTTTTTGCACAAGAGGATTTGCTCCTTTTGTGTTAATTGATTGGGTGGGTAGCAGCAGGTGGGAAGCTGCAGAGAAGTGTGTAAGACTACAACTCTGCATCCTGGTCTGAGCCCTGGGTTGTCATGTTTTAGGGTGGCAAATAAATTCATCCATATTTCTAGAAATGAGAGCTGCTCCTTCCAAAGTGGGATGGATGCCGTCTCTCCTCATCAGACCAGGTTTTCTCCAGAAAGATTGCCAATTATCTACGTAGCCCACGTTGTTTGCTGGACACCATCTAGACAACCAGCGATTGTAGGACGGCATGCGGCTAAACATGTCATCACTGGTCAGATTTGGCAGGGGTCCAGAGAAAACTACGGAGTCCGACATTGTTTTGGCAAAATCACACACCGATGCAACATTAATTTTAGTGACCTCCGATTGGCGTAACCGGGTGTCATTAACGCCGACGTGAATAACTATTTTACCATATTTACGTTTATCCTTAGCCAGCAGTTTTAAATAGGATTCTATGTCGCCCGCTCTGGCCCCTGGAATGCATTTGACTATGGCCGCTGGTGCCTCTAATGCCACGTTTCTGACTATAGAGCTGCCAGTTACCAGGGTTTTATCCTCAGCGGGTGTGTCGCTGAGTGGGGAAAATCTGTTAGAAGCGTGGACAGGTCGATGGTGAACAACGGGCTTGACTTTAGAGCTATGCCTCTTCCTGACAGTCACCCAGCCACGATGTAATCCCGGCTGCTCGGGTTCTGCCTGGGGGCGGCTAATGGAGCTAGCTACGCTAGGTGGCTCCACACTGGCAAAAGGGGCCTGGCTCGCTATCGGTTGATTTTCAACAGTGCAGAGCCGAGCTTCCAATTCAGATAACCTCGCCTCCAAAACTACAAAAAGACTACATTTGTTACATGTACCATTATCGCTAAAGGAGGCAGAGGAGTAACTAAACATCTGACACACGGAGCAGGTGAAAGCAGGAGAAGGAGGAAGAGAACCGGTAGCCATGCTACGCTAGAGAACCAGACACACCGCTAAAAAGTGAGAATAAAGATTAAAGATCTGTAGGAGTGTGTTAGAACAGAACGGTAAGCTATAGAGTTTAACTATGCAAAATTGTGTAAGTTATAGATCGAAATAAAGTGATTATCAGTACTCCAAGCGGAGCAAGAAATTCCACAGTGCACGAGCAAGGTAACAGGAAGTGATGCAACACGTCTTACCGCAAAGCGTCACAGCGTCAGCAAAGCCTCCAACCCAAGGATTTCTTGGATTATCTGAAACTACATGAATGCTTTGTTTGTTTTCTGATTGGTTTGTTTTCTGTTTTGTTTGTTTTGTTTTGTTTGTTTTCTGCTTTGTTTGTTTTCTGTTTTGTTTGTTTTGTTTTGTTTGTTTTCTGCTTTGTTTGTTTTCTGATTGGTTTGTTTTCTGTTTTGTTTGTTTTGTTTTGTTTGTTTTCTGTTTTGTTTGTTTTCTGCTTTTTTAATTTCTGCTTTGTTTGTTTTCTGCTTTGTTTGTTTTCTGATTTGTTTGTTTTCTGCTTTGTATTTTTCTGTTTTGTTTGTTTTCTGCTTTGTTTGTTATCTGTTTTGTTTGTTTTCTGCTTAGGTTTTAAGTTTTATTGAGTTTCAGTTGAGCTGTTTCTGTGTTTCACAGCCCGACCTCAGCGCCTGTTTCTGGGATCCATCTGTTCTTTACAGGCTGTGACATAGAACCAGACCTCAGCTGCACTCAGACTCAGTTATCAGAACTGATCCTGCATCAGGAGCCAGAACTGATCCTGGATCAGTAGTATATCACCATCACCATGTTTCTGGTTGTGGTTCTGGTCCTGGTTCTGGTCCTGGTCCTTGTTCTGGTTCTGGTTCTGGTCCTGGTCCTGGTCCTGGTCCTGGTCTTGGTCTTGGTCCTGGTCCTGGTCCTGGTTCTGGTTCTGGTTCTGGTTCTGGTCCTGGTAATGCTGTCAGAAACATGAGGGATGTGAGCAGCTGATGATGGAGTTTCCTGTTTCTGCAGAAAGCAGCCGGCCTGAGCTCCTCTGCATGCGTCTCTGTGTGAGCGGCAGGAGCTAAACATGGGGGGCGGGGTCCCCCGGGGGGCCCACAGATTTATAAATCCACCTTTAATCTCACCAAGAAGTGAAGCCTGGACCTGCTCGCTGCTCCAGACTGAGGACAGAACTCCATCTGATGTTTAAACCCGACACTGGAAAAAATCAAAGTCTTACCAAGTATATTTGTCTCATTTCTTGTCAAAATATCTCATTACAGTTAATATAAGACACAACTGCCTAACAAGTACCATTTCAGCCAGATATAGGGACTTGTTTTAAGACAATACATCTGGAATATCTTGTTAAATGCAAAAGTCTTGAAAACAAATTGTTTTGAGTACCATATCATATGAAATAAGCTTTTTTGACATTTCAATAGGTTTTTAAGCTAATTTCAAGATCACTTTTATCTCAAAAGTCCTAAATATCACATTTTATTTCAAGAAATCTTGACAAGCCAATTTTTACTAGTTCCATTGGCAGATTTTTTTGCTTATTTCAAGCAAAAACGTCTTTTATTTGTTGTTTTTTTACTTCTTTTTGGAGGGGCATTTTTTCCAGTGGACAGAGTGGAGCTGAGAGCTGCGGCTGCTGGAGCTCATTCAGACTGTTTGTTGTGGTGGAACAGAACATGTGTTCCTTCCCTTCCAGAACACGCTGTCTGGTTTACCAGAAGGGGAGGAGGAGGGGGGACATTAGAGCACACTGGGACCAGGCTGGGACCCCAGGCTGGGACTCCCCTCCAGGTCGTGTTCCGGGCAGCCGGAGCCCACCACCAGCAGCCCACCAGCAGCAGCCCGCCGGCCCCTCGCAGCGGCTCCTTTGTTCCAGAGTTCATTACCACGCAGCAGGAGAGAGTTCCCTGTCCTCTGTCTGTCCCACATATCCGTCCATCAGGCTGACTCAGGACAATCAGCCCCCCCCACCCAGAGGGGCGGAGGCAGGACAGAAGAACACGAGGTGGTCAGGCCAAGTTTCATGACCTTGCGATGATGATAAGGCTTTCAAACCACAAACGCCATCACACGATTTTCACTGCCTTGCTACGCCCACACCGTTCAGAGTTTGGAAAAGTTTCCCCATGATCTTTTTCCCTCCATGTCTTAAGAGTAACCTGGCCAAGTTTGAAGTCTGTAGCATTAAATCTGTAGGAGGAGTTCGATCAAATGTAAGGTGTGGGAAAAAAAGACGTTTCCAACGACCAGCAGGTGGCGCTATAGGTGGATGTCACTATGATAATATGTACGCGTTCAGGCTGGGTCCAGCATTCACCGTATGAAGTTTGGGACAGATTGGATAATGTATGTGGGAGTTATAAGCGACTTCATTTTTTGTGGTGAGTGATGGCGAGTCATCAAACTTTGAGGCGTCGCCACGGCCACGCCCTTTAAGTTTTGAAAAAGTTGCCCAATGATTTTTCCCCCCATGTCTTAAGAGTAACCTGGCCAAGTTTGAAGTCTGTAGCATTAAATCTGTAGGACAAGTTCGATCATATACAAGGTGTGGAATCGGTCAAAAATTTCACCAAAACGCACTTTCCATCCAAAATGGCCGCCTTCCAGTGGGCGTGGGAACATGGCGGCACGAGACTTTTTTGTGCGTCTGGGCATGATGAATGAGTGTACCAAATTTCGTCGTCCCACGCAAAACTAACCCCATTGCAGGGACCATTTTTAAGCATCGTAGGGGGCGCTACAGAGCCAATGAGCGACTCCCAAAAATATAAAGCCCAGATTTTTAATTTCATGAGTTGTCGGGCACCTTTTGCAAAGAATAAGAAAGAAAGAAAGAAAGAAGAAGAAACCTTACAGATACAATAGGGTCCCTGCAGTTTCACTGCTCGGTCCCTCACAGGTACCAAGTCCAGGGGAGCGTTGGGGTGTTGGCGGCCTTATAAACCAAGCCCACAGTCAGCTGTTGGAGCCTTCGGAGAGTCGCTGAACGTCTGTCAGCCCTCATTCTCCTGTTAGAAGTTACTGAAGTCTGATGGAGATGTCTGAGGGTTCGTGTGAGGAGCTGCTTTAATCCAGTCAGCTGGGTCTGTTCTGTCATCAACCAGCAACAATCAGAACCCAATTTAACCACGTTTGTACCCCGTTAGGTGGACCCCCCGGTGAATAAAAAGGACTACCCCACTGAAGGAGAAACACCGACCGCCCATCAGCCTTGGTCAATAAAACACTCTGGGAATCGCACCACCAACCTTCCCGGTGGAGGAGAACACTCCTGAACCCTAACCCTCTGTGGGTGGGTTAGGGAACACTCCTGAACCCTAACCCTCTGTGGGTGGGTTAGGGAACACTCCTGAACCCTAACCCTCTGTGGGTGGGTTAGGGAACATGCCTGAACCCTAACCCTCTGTGGGTGGGTTAGGGAACACTCCTGAACCCTAACCCTCTGTGGGTGGGTTAGGGAACATGCCTGAACCCTAACCCTCTGTGGGTGGGTTAGGGAACACTCCTGAACCCTAACCCTCTGTGGGTGGGTTAGGGAACACTCCTGAACCCTAACCCTCTGTGGGTGGGTTAGGGAACACTCCTGAACCCTAACCCTCTGTGGGTGGGTTAGGGAACACTCCTGAACCCTAACCCTCTGTGGGTGGGTTAGGGAACATGCCTGAACCCTAACCCTCTGTGGGTGGGTTAGGGAACACTCCTGAACCCTAACCCTCTGTGGGTGGGTTAGGGAACATGCCTGAACCCTAACCCTCTGTGGGTGGGTTAGGGAACACTCCTGAACCCTAACCCTCTGTGGGTGGGTTAGGGAACACTCCTGAACCCTAACCCTCTGTGGGTGGGTTAGGGAACACTCCTGAACCCTAACCCTCTGTGGGTGGGTTAGGGAACATGCCTGAACCCTTACCCTCTGTGGGTGGGTTAGGGAACATGCCTGAACCCTTACCCTCTGTGGGTGGGTTAGGGAACATGCCTGAACCCTTACCCTCTGTGGGTGGGTTAGGGAACATGCCTGAACCCTAACCCTCTGTGGGTGGGTTAGGGAACACTCCTGAACCCTAACCCTCTGTGGGTGGGTTAGGGAACACGCCTGAACCCTAACCCTCTGTGGGTGGGTTAGGGAACACTCCTGAACCCTAACCCTCTGTGGGTGGGTTAGGGAACACGCCTGAACCCTAACCCTCTGTGGGTGGGTTAGGGAACACTCCTGAACCCTAACCTTCTGTGGGTGGGTTAGGGAACACTCCTGAACCCTAACCCTCTGTGGGTGGGTTAGGGAACACTCCTGAACCCTAACCCTCTGTGGGTGGGTTAGGGAACACGCCTGAACCCTAACCCTCTGTGGGTGGGTTAGGGAACAGTCCTGAACCCTAACCCTCTGTGGGTGAGTTAGGGAACACGTCTGAACCCTAACCTTCTGTGGGTGGGTTAGGGAACACTCCTGAACCCTAACCCTCTGTGGGTGGGTTAGGGAACACTCCTGAACCCTAACCCTCTGTGGGTGGGTTAGGGAACACTCCTGAACCCTAACCCTCTGTGGGTGGGTTAGGGAACACACCTGAACCCTAACCCTCTGTGGGTGGGTTAGGGAACACGCCTGAACCCTAACCCTCTGAGGGTGGGTTAGGGAACACGCCTGAACCCTAACCCTCTGTGGGTGGGTTAGGGAACACGCCTGAACCCTAACCCTCTGAGGGTGGGTTAGGGAACACGCCTGAACCCTAACCCTCTGTGGGTGGGTTAGGGAACACTCCTGAACCCTAACCTTCTGTGGGTGGGTTAGGGAACACTCCTGAACCCTAACCCTCTGTGGGTGGGTTAGGGAACACGCCTGAACCCTAACCCTCTGTGGGTGGGTTAGGGAACACTCCTGAACCCTAACCTTCTGTGGGTGGGTTAGGGAAAACTCCTGAACCCTAACCCTCTGTGGGTGGGTTAGGGAACATGCCTGAACCCTAACCCTCTGTGGGTGGGTTAGGGAACACTCCTGAACCCTAACCCTCTGTGGGTGGGTTAGGGAACACTCCTGAACCCTAACCCTCTGTGGGTGGGTTAGGGAACATACCTGAACCCTAACCCTGAACCCTAACCCTCTGTGGGTGGGTTAGGGAACATGCCTGAACCCTAACCCTCTGTGGGTGGGTTAGGGAACACTCCTGAACCCTAACCCTCTGTGGGTGGGTTAGGGAACACTCCTGAACCCTAACCCTCTGTGGGTGGGTTAGGGAACACGCCTGAACCCTAACCCTCTGAGGGTGGGTTAGGGAACACGCCTGAACCCTAACCCTCTGTGGGTGGGTTAGGGAACACGCCTGAACCCTAACCCTCTGTGGGTGGGTTAGGGAACACGCCTGAACCCTAACCCTCTGTGGGTGGGTTAGGGAACACTCCTGAACCCTAACCCTCTGTGGGTGGGTTAGGGAACACTCCTGAACCCTAACCCTCTGTTGGTGGGTTAGGGAACACTCCTGAACCCTAACCCTCTGTGGGTGGGTTAGGGAACACGCCTGAACCCTAACCCTCTGTGGGTGGGTTATGGAACACGCCTGAACCCTAACCCTCTGTGGGTGGGTTAGGGAACACTCCTGAACCCTAACCCTCTGTGGGTGGATTAGGGAACATGCCTGAACCCTAACCCTCTGTGGATGGGTTAGGGAACATGTCTGAACCCTAACCCTCTGTGGATGGGTTAGGGAACATGTCTGAACCCTAACCCTCTGTGGGTGGGTTAGGGAACACTCCTGAACCCTAACCCTCTGTGGGTGGGTTAGGGAACACTCCTGAACCCTAACCCTCTGTGGGTGGGTTAGGGAACACGCCTGAACCCTAACCCTCTGTGGGTGGGTTAGGGAACATGCCTGAACCCTAACCCTGAACCCTAACCCTCTGTGGGTGGGTTAGGGAACACTCCTGAACCCTAACCCTCTGTGGGTGGGTTAGGGAACACTTCTGAACCCTAACCCTGAACCCTAACCCTCTGTGGGTGGGTTAGGGAACATGCCTGAACCCTAACTCTGAACCCTAATCCTCTGTGGGTGGGTTAGGGAACATGCCTGAACCCTAATCCTCTGTTGGTGGGCTAGGGAACATGCCTGAACCCTAACCCTCTGTCGGTGGGTTAGGGAACACGCCTGAACCCTAACCCTCTGTGGGTGGATTAGGGAACATGCCTGAACCCTAACCCTCTGTGGATGGGTTAGGGAACATGCCTGAACCCTAACCCTCTGTGGGTGGGTTAGGGAACATGCTTGAACCCTTACCCTCTGTGGGTGGGTTAGGGAACACTCCTGAACCCTAACCCTCTGTGGGTGGGTTAGGGAACACGCCTGAACCCTAACCCTCTGTGGGTGGGTTAGGGAACACGCCTGAACCCTAACCCTCTGTGGGTGGATTAGGGAACACGCCTGAACCCTAACCCTCTGTGGGTGGGTTAGGGAACACGCCTGAACCCTAACCCTCTGTGGGTGGATTAGGGAACACGCCTGAACCCTTACCCTCTGTGGGTGGGTTAGGGAACATGCCTGAACCCTAACCCTCTGTGGATGGGTTAGGGAACACGTCTGAACCCTAACCCTCTGTGGGTGGATTAGGGAACACGCCTGAACCCTAACCCTCTGTGGATGGGTTAGGGAACACGCCTGAACCCTAACCCTCTGTGGGTGGGTTAGGGAACACGCCTGAACCCTAACCCTCTGTGGATGGGTTAGGGAACACTCCTGAACCCTAACCCTCTGTGGGTGGATTAGGGAACACGCCTGAACCCTAACCCTCTGTGGATGGGTTAGGGAACACGCCTGAACCCTAACCCTCTGTGGGTGGGTTAGGGAACACGCCTGAACCCTAACCCTCTGTGGGTGGGTTAGGGAACATGCCTGAACCCTAACCCTGAACCCTAACCCTCTGTGGGTGGGTTAGGGAACATGCCTGAACCCTAATCCTCTGTTGGTGGGCTAGGGAACATGCCTGAACCCTAACCCTCTGTGGGTGGGTTAGGGAACACGCCTGAACCCTAACCCTCTGTGGGTGGATTAGGGAACATGCCTGAACCCTAACCCTCTGTGGATGGGTTAGGGAACATGTCTGAACCCTAACCCTCTGTGGGTGGGTTAGGGAACATGCTTGAACCCTTACCCTCTGTGGGTGGGTTAGGGAACACTCCTGAACCCTAACCCTCTGTGGGTGGGTTAGGGAACACGCCTGAACCCTAACCCTCTGTGGGTGGGTTAGGGAACACGCCTGAACCCTAACCCTCTGTGGGTGGATTAGGGAACATGCCTGAACCCTAACCCTCTGTGGATGGGTTAGGGAACATGTCTGAACCCTAACCCTCTGTGGGTGGGTTAGGGAACATGCTTGAACCCTTACCCTCTGTGGGTGGGTTAGGGAACATGCCTGAACCCTAACCCTGAACCCTAACCCTCTGTGGGTGGGTTAGGGAACACTTCTGAACCCTAACCCTCTGTGGGTGGGTTAGGGAACATGCCTGAACCCTAACCCTCTGTGGGTGGGTTAGGGAACATGCCTGAACCCTAACTCTGAACCCTAATCCTCTGTGGGTGGGTTAGGGAACACTCCTGAACCCTAACCCTAACCCTCTGGGTCTGGGTTAGGGAACACTTCTGAACCCTAACCCTAACCCTGAACCCTAACCCTCTGGGTCTGGGTTAGGGAACACTTCTGAACCCTAACCCTCTGTGGGTGGGTTAGGGAACACTCCTGAACCCTAACCCTAACCCTCTGGGTCTGGGTTAGGGAACACTTCTGAACCCTAACCCTAACCCTGAACCCTAACCCTCTGTTGGTGGGCTAGGGAACATGCCTGAACCCTAACCCTCTGTGGGTGGGTTAGGGAACATGCCTGAACCCTAACCCTCTGTGGGTGGGTTAGGGAACATGCCTGAACCCTAACGCTCTGTGGGTGGGTTAGGGAACACTCCTGAACCCTAACCCTCTGTGGGTGGGTTAGGGAACACTCCTGAAC
Source organism: Odontesthes bonariensis (assembly GCF_027942865.1). Classification (NCBI taxonomy): domain Eukaryota; kingdom Metazoa; phylum Chordata; class Actinopteri; order Atheriniformes; family Atherinopsidae; genus Odontesthes; species Odontesthes bonariensis. Next base: position 47,787,232 of record NC_134506.1, on the reverse strand, counting down.
CCTAACCCTCTGTGGGTGGGTTAGGGAACACTCCTGAACCCTAACCCAGCCTCAGAGGATGTAGGCGGTGTTCCAGTGGAGGTCTTGTCCTCACTTGTTCTGCTCATGGTGCAGCAGCAGCGGTTGAATCGGTGGGTGGAGCTGACGGCGCTGCTTGCTGGCGCTCGCAGTGTGTTTGTGCTCTGGCAGGGAGGCGGGAGAGGAAATCCAGCTCGTTTCTCTCCAAGTGTTCTTCTTGATTAAACATGTGTTCGCCCCCCCCGACCCCCCAGCAGCAGCAGCAGCTTCCAGCCAAGAGCTGGAAATAACTGCCATTGTTCTCGGAGCTCTGCGGGCCGGCAGCTGGCTGCAGCAGAAAGTCACTGAGTTTAATTCTCACTCTGCAACAAGAAGAAGACGAATTCCCACAGAGTACTTTAATCCTGCCCCCCTGAATCCCCCCCAACGCCGTTCTCCTCATTTGACCTGTTTGTGGCCTGCTGGAGACAAAGGTCCTCCGATTATTCCAAGAAACAAGACCCAGACACACAATCAGCACTTTCCTTATCAAAGACAAAGAAAAAAGAAAAAAATTTAAATACATTAACATTCCAGATGTCCAAAAATAAACAATTAGGCAACATGAAAACACCCTAAAAAAACCTGAAAACACCCTAAAAACAACAAGAAAACCCCCTAAAAAAACATGAAAACACCCTAAAAAAACATGAAAACAACATGAAAATATACTAAAAACAACATGAAAACACCCTAAAAAAACATGAAAACAACATGAAAATATACTAAAAACAACATGAAAACACCCTAAAAAAACACATGAAAACCTCCTTAAAACAACATGAAAATACACTAAAACAACGTTAAAAACCCCAAATAAACACATGAAAACAACCTAAAAACAACATGATGAACCCCACCTGTGAGATTTCTCGTTTTAACCACATTGTGGACAAAAATAGATTTTGTATAACTTTAGTGAATACTAAGTGTTGTTTTTCCTGTGTGAAAATAATCAGATGAATCCTTCATGAAAGAAGTCATTAACCCGATTGATCACAGATCAATGATGCTGATCAGAAATATATCACATCACTCTGTCACGGTGCAAAAAAAAGAAAACTTCAGGTTCCACCGAGATTTGAACTCGGATCGCTGGATTCAGAGTCCAGAGTGCTAACCATTACACCATGGAACCAGGTGGTCCCCAGGGGCCACGGTAAAGGATTATTATATGAAAAATTTATCTATGATATATGTTTTTACAGTTTTAATATTTTATAATGTTTTAAATAAAGTGAAACATGATTTAAATAATTGTTTTGTTATTCATGGATTTCCATCTTTATTCGTTTATTTGAATGCATGTTTGATTTTCAGACATATATTTTGAATTTTTACCATTAAAAATGTCGTTTATTCTCATGATTTTAGAAGTAAAAACCAAAGTGAACAAAACTGTTATCTGACGGGTAATAAACAACAAAGAGAGGCGCATCATGTTTCCATGGAGCATCATGTAAACAATGTAAACATCACAGAGCACAGGGCTCCCCCTGCTGGCTGCTAGGAGACATCACATGTAAACAATGTAAACATCACAGAGCACAGGGCTCCCCCTGCTGGCTGCTAGGAGACATCACATGTAAACAATGTAAACATCACAGAGCACAGGGCTCCCCCTGCTGGCTGCTAGGAGACATCACATGTAAACAATGTAAACATCACAGAGCACAGGGCTCCCCCTGCTGGCTGCAGAGGCTTCTTATTCTCTAACTCAGTCAGATTTATTTCAGCTCTGGTTTGTGTTACTGCATCAACTGGAGGTGGAGCAGGGGGGTATTCCTCGAAAGTAGCTAAAGAAAGCCAGGCTATAGCCGGAAAGTGTCGCTTGAACTAGCGCCATCTCCCAATTAAGCTTCAAGTCGTTCCTCGAAGACATTTTAGCTGCATCTCGGTGAGGCTAATCCAAGCAAGGCTTACATAGCCTAGCTAAGTGCGAGTGCACAAGGAACGTAAGAAGCCCTGACGAGTGGATGGTGGAAAAACGGAGATCTGTGTGAAAAGGAGAGCAAGACAAGCGCTGTTATTTTTTCGGCAGCTGAACAAATAATGCTGATGGAGCTGTATGAGGATTTTAAGTGTCATCACCAGAAATGGTAATACAGCTGCGATCAATAAAGCGAAGAAACGGCTAACAACTGCAGACAGACTAAACGCGTAAGTTATGAAAGTTTCATACCATTGACATTCATTTCACTGTCCTCATGTATTTATGCTCTCCTCTTGGTGTTATAATGTGTTTACATAAAGCATGCTGAACTGTCTCTGTATGAGATGTACAGCACACATATACTGGCCCTGCTCAGTTTATTAATAACCCAATAATCAACACGCATCATCATACTTTGTGACTATATTATCCTGTGTG
>NC_134506.1:47419804-47429804 GCF_027942865.1 Odontesthes bonariensis | reverse complement strand
TCTTCTTCTCTTCTGCTTCACGTGTTCCTTCCTCCTTCCTCTCTGCGGTTAAACCTCTGACTCACCTCTTTACATTATGTTCGTTTCTTTAATAAACAAAATGAGGAAAGCTGCAGCAGCCTTCATTGGGACCGAGATGTGCGCACGTTGGGCCACGCGCTGGACGCCGTAGTTTCATGACCTTGCGATGATGATAAGGTTTTCAAAGCACAAACGCCATCACATGTTTTTCACCGCCTGAAAAAGTTTCCCCATGAATCCCCCCCCATGTCTACAGAGTAACCTGGCCGAGTTTGAAGTCTGTAGCATTAAATCTGTGGGACGAGTTCCATCTTATGCAGGCGCGGAATCGGTCAAAAATGGCACCAAAACGCACTTTCCATCCAAAATGGCCGCCTTCCTGTGGACGTGGGACCATGGCGGCAAGAGACTTTTTTGTGCGTCTGGGCATGATGAATAAGTGTACCGAATTTCCCACGCTAAAACTAACCCCAATGCGGGGGCCATTTTTAAGCATCGTAGGGGGCGCTACAGAGTCAGTGAGCGACTCCCAAAAATATAAAGTTCAGATTCTTTCATCATTCGGCCGGAAAAGGGTGGAATGCCCTCTCCGGGTCGGGAATGAGATCCTTCCCCAAGTGGAGGAGTTCAAGTATCTCGGGGTCTTGTTCACGAGTGAGGGACGAATGGAGCAGGAGATTGACAGGCGGATCGGTGCGGCGTCTGCAGGGATGCGGGCTCTGCACCGGCCCGTCGTGGTGAAGAAGGAGCTGAGCCAGAAGGCCAAGCTCTCGATTTACCGGTCAATCTATGTTCATACCCTCACCTATGGTCACGAGCTGTGGGTAGTGACCGAAAGAACGAGATCCTACCCTCACCTATGGTCACGAGCTGTGGGTAGGGACCGAAAGAACGAGATCGCGAATACAAGCGGCCGAAATGAGTTTCCTCCGCAGGGTGTCTGGGCTCTCCCTTAGAGATAGGGTGAGAAGCTCGGTCATCCGGGAGGGGCTCGGAGTAGAACCGCTGCTCCTCCGCATCGAGAGGAGTCAGATGAGGTGGCTCGGGCATCTGGTGAGGATGCCTCCTGGGGCATCTGGTTAGGATGCCTCCTGGGGCATCTGGTTAGGATGCCTCCTGGGGCATCTGGTGAGGATGCCTCCTGGGGCATCTGGTTAGGATGCCTCCTGGGGCATCTGGTTAGGATGCCTCCTGGGGCATCTGGTGAGGATGCCTCCTGGGGCATCTGGTTAGGATGCCTCCTGGGGCATCTGGTTAGGATGCCTCCTGGGGCATCTGGTTAGGATGCCTCCTGGACGCCTCCCCGGTGAGGTGTTCCGGGCCCGTCCCACTGGGAGGAGGCCCCGGGGAAGACCCAGGACACGTTGGAGAGACTATGTCTCTCAGCTGGCCTGGGAACGCCTCGGGGTCCCCCCAGAAGAGCTGGAGGAAGTGGTCGGGGACAGGGACGTCTGGGTCTCTTTGCTCAAGCTGCTGCCCCCGCGACCCGATCCCCGGACCAGCGGAAGATAATGGATGGATGGATGGAGATTCTTTCATGTCGTCGACCGGCAGGTGGCGCTCGCAAAATTTCAAGAGTTTTCGAGCACCTTTTGCAAAGAATGGGAGAATAATAATAAACCTTACAGATACAATGAGGGTCCCTAGTTAGTTTTTCTGCTTTCAGTAGAATCAGATCAAAGCTGCCGGCGTTGGAAGGAGGAGGAAGAGGAGCCGCCATGATGAAGAGGCTTCATGGAACACAAAGAGATGCTGAGTCAGCAGTTTGGTTCAACTTTGGCTTCGTGTAGAGTTTCTGTTGTCCTCAGATTACTTTGGGTCTCACTTTGAGCGTTGGAGTTCTGAGCTGCACCTGATTCCTGTTCCACCTCTCAGGTGTTTCTGCTCTGATGTTGTGTGCACTGAGCGTGCACGTGCACGTGCACGTGCACAGCAGCGACTGTCGGCCTCCAGCTTACCGCTGCTCTGGGACGGTTTGGCTGCTCGCTGCCTCAGTCTGACAGCAGAAAGAGACTTATTCATGTTCTCACTTATTTTACTCTTTTTGCTCTTTTGCAATTTTCTGTTGAATCATAACAGAAGATAGTTATTTGTTTTGAGTTCTGTGTGTTTAAAAAATGTTTTACATGAGATCAGACAGGAAAATGATACTAAAACTAAATTAATACTAAAACTAAAACAAAATGATGGGAAATCTGTTTGATTTGTGCTTCAGTTTCAGTTAAAGACGAGTTTTCAGTTCACAGAGTCGCTGCAGAAACAGGTGAAACGGGGCCCGTCTAACAACTGGAACATTCAAATTCAAACTTTTTTTGTCCTCTTTCTCATGCTTTATCTTTGTTTGTTTGCAACCCGGTGAACGAGCACTTTGATAAGATGGAAGATGATGTGTGGAGGAGGATTTTCTCTCAGGAAGTCCAAACCAGCCTCTGAGATAAGGAGAAAAGCTCAGAGAGGAGCAGCTCTGACACAGACCAGAGTCCTGATCTGCACCTCCGGATCATAACTCACATCAGGAAGAAGAAGAAGAAGAAGAGGAGGAGCAGAGTGTGGGAAACTCCTCCTTCCCTTTCACCAGGGTTCCAGATTCATGCTGGCCTGGCTGACGCGTCCACATCTGGATGAGATGGTGGTCTGGGAACTAGGTGGGCATTTTCTCGTATTTGAGGCGTGGTTTACGAATGCCTAGAGCCGTTTATTGGGCGCTACGAATGTCTATCAAATGGCGTCTGGTTCTTCCCATGCTGCTTTGCGTGCGATTCATAGCCAATCGTATCACTTATACCAGATGACGTATGTAGAGCGACAGAAATTCGACGAGGAAGAAGAAGAACGTTGCTCTTTTTTAAAAGTAAACTTGCGTTCTAAGCTACTTAAAACACTTTCTAAGGCTGCATCGAACGGTAACGTTGTGTCCGCTGCCATGTTGGATTAACACTCTACAAGCTTCAGTGTCGCGCATAGCAACGTCATCGTCTTGCTGCCCCCCCGTTCTGTGATTGGTTCCCTAACTCAGGTAAAAATAAGGGCGGTGGTTTCCAGGCTGCCTTTGCAGTGTGAATGAAATCGCGTGCAAAGCAGCATGGGAATTCCCAGGCTAGTTTCATGGTGGATGAAGCATAAATCTCCACTGGAAAAAATGCCCCTCCAAAAATAAGTAACAAAAACAACAAATAAAAGACGTTTTTGCTTGAAATAAGCAAAAAAATCTGCCAATGGAGCTTGTGAAAATCGGCTTGTCCAGATTTCTTGAAATAAGATGTGATATTTGGAAACTTTTGAGATAAAAGTGATCTTGAAATTAGATTAAAAACTTCTTCAAATGTCAAAAAAAGCTTGTTTCATATGATATGGTACTCAAAACAATATGTTTTCAAGACTTTTTCATTTAACAAGATATTCCAGATGTATTCAAACAAACAAGTCCCTATATCTGGCTGAAATGGTACTTGTTAGGCAGCTGTGTCTTATATTAAGTGTAATGAGATATTTTGATGAAAAATGAGACAAATATACTTGGTAAGACTTTGATTTTTTCCAGTGTGACCTCTGGAAGTCTTCCACCATCAAACTTTGGTGTGATGTTTCAGTTCATCTGTAGCTCTGCTGGTGTTCAACACCCACACCTTTCCCACAGGTGAGCCAAAATAATTATAATCCAGTAATCCTTTTGCTCAGAACAGAGTTAGAGCTGAAGTTCTCTCTGAGCTCAGGCAGCTCTTTATCCTGCTGAAGGAGAGCAGAGTTAGAGCTGAAGTTCTCTCTGAGCTCAGGCAGCTCTTTATCCTGCTGAAGGAGAGCAGAGTTAGAGCTGAAGTTCTCTCTGAGCTCAGGCAGCTCTTTATCCTGCTGAAGGAGAACAGAGTTAGAGCTGAAGTTCTCTCTGAGCTCAGGCAGCTCTTTATCCTGCTGAGGGAGAACAGAGTTAGAGCTGAAGTTCTCTCTGAGCTCAGGCAGCTCTTTATCCTGCTGAAGGAGAGCAGAGTTAGAGCTGAAGTTCTCTCTGAGCTCAGGCAGCTCTTTATCCTGCTGAAGGAGAGCAGAGTTAGAGCTGAAGTTCTCTCTGAGCTCAGGCAGCTCTTTATCCTGCTGAAGGAGAACAGAGTTAGAGCTGAAGTTCTCTCTGAGCTCAGGCAGCTCTTTATCCTGCTGAAGGAGAGCAGAGTTAGAGCTGAAGTTCTCTCTGAGCTCAGGCAGCTCTTTATCCTGCTGAAGGAGAGCAGAGTTAGAGCTGAAGTTCTCTCTGAGCTCAGGCAGCTCTTTATCCTGCTGAAGGAGAACAGAGTTAGAGCTGAAGTTCTCTCTGAGCTCAGGCAGCTCTTTATCCTGCTGAAGGAGAGCAGAGTTAGAGCTGAAGTTCTCTCTGAGCTCAGGCAGCTCTTTATCCTGCTGCTGAAGGAGAACAGAGTTAGAGCTGAAGTTCTCTCTGAGCTCAGGCAGCTCTTTATCCTGCTGAAGGAGAACAGAGTTAGAGCTGAAGTTTATTTTCTTTGGCCAGAAAACTTCCCTCCGTCTCCCCTCGGGGAAACGATCTTTCTGAGGAAATAATTATCTTTATGAAATAAACTTCATGCTTTAGAGTTTGAACCCTTCGTTTGTTTTTGTTTTATTTGAAAAATTAAATTGAATTAAAAAAAATACTTCATAATGTATATAGCTAATGTTTATTCACTATTTTTTATTTTATTTATTTTATTTATTTTATTTATTTTATTCTATTTTTATTCTATTGTATTTTTTTGTTTCTACTTTAATTGTTTACATATCTTTTACTGTATCCTGCTGCAACACAACAATTTCCCAAATTGGGATGAATAAAGTACTTATCTATCTATCTATCTATCTATCTATCTATCTATCTATCTATCTATCTATCTATCTATCTATCTATCCATCTTCGTTAATTGTTATTTTTTCATATAAACGTCAGAACCAAAGCAATGTTCTGGGAACATTTTCCCTTTAAACTGGACCCCAAAGGCCTGCCTTCTGTTTCATGTGCGTGTTTACTACCTGGTGATGTCATCATAGCAGCCCATAATCTCTGACATTCCTTCCAGCTGGTGCTCATATTCACTTATCTCTCAGGCTAACTTCCAGCTGAAGTCCTCTCTGATTTCCCTCCTGCACAGCTTCCCTGTCGGCCTGTTGGAGGCAGCAGGGCGGCTGCAGAGAAATGCATCAGCGTGGGAGTGTAGAGGGAAAGTGAGGGAGCTCCGTCCGTTCATTTAGAAAGACAAAGCAGTGCAGAGAAAGTAGATCCATGTTTCCTAACCCTCAACCTAAATCTAGCCTGAACCAAAACCTAAAAACTCTGAAAACATCAAATTGAGACCCTTCTGAGATAGAAGATCTATCTTCCGGAAATATATGCAAATTTGCGCATTTTTAATGAGATAATGCCTCATTTGCGTAATTAAACATAAAAATTTCTAAAACTTGTAATACATTTTTTTCATACTTGTTGAAGTAATCAACTGAGGAAGTTTCATGGTGATATTTATTGGGCGCTACGAATGTCTATCAGATGGCGTCTGGTTCTTCCCATGCTGCTTTGCGCTCGATTCATAGCCAATCGTATCACTTATACCAGATGGCGTATGTAGAGCGACAGAAATTCGACGAGGAAGAAGAAGAACGTTGCTCTTTTTTAAAAGTAAACTTGCGTTCTAAGCTACTTAAAACACTTTCTAAGGCTGCATCGAACGGTAACGTTGTGTCCGCTGCCATGTTGGATTAACACTCTACAAGCTTCAGTGCCGCGCATAGACGTCGTCATCGTCTTGCTGCCCCCCCCCCCCCCCCCCCCCCCGTTCTGTGATTGGTTCCCTAACTCAGGCAAAAATAAGGGCGGTGGTTTCCAGGCTGACTTTGCAGTGTGAATGAAATCGCGCGCAAAGCAGCATGGGAATTCCCATGCTACTATTCACCTGTAGTGTCTCGCCTTAAAAGCTGTTTAAAAACATGCAGCGGACAGATTTATTCTGCTTCTGGACCTTGTTAGGAGGAGTAGAAACAGACTGGGATTAATTTCACAGGCTGATCCTGCAGTCTGAGTATCAAAACACCATCCTGGAGTCAGAATTCAGGGTCTGCACATCTTAAATCATTAAAATGTTCAGTAGAAACCTTGTCGGATCACAGTAACAGAGCTGGGAGGCCTGCGTCCCTCTGAGCTGTGAAAGCATGAGGAGGTCAAAGGTTGTTTGTTCCTGTGAATGTTTGATCTGCTCATGTTAAAGCTGCCCCCCCCCCCTTCAGATTTACCCTGACCGTACACCCACTGACCCGGCAGCATGTGAGCAGCTGAAGGTGATTGAAGGTGAAGTTTCTCCACTGAGTGGGCTCGGGTTACGGGGGGCTTCCTGCCAACAAACAGCAGCATGAGGGGCTTTCTCTGAAAACACAGTTTCACCTGATACCAAACGCACACAAACTCCTTCTGCTGAGAGAGTTCCTCAGCTGATTCTACAAACTCACGCCGGTGCTGTCACATCCAGGCGTCGTACCTGTCCGTAACGCTAACAGCTTAGCAGCATCTAACACTAACAGCTTAGCGTAGCTAATGAAGGTGACGTACACCAGCTTGTAAGGAGTTATTGCTGTTCCTTTAGCAGAAGCTAACGCTAACAACTTAGCTAATGAAGGTGCCGTACACCAGCTCCTAAGTAGTTATTGCTGTTCCTTTAGCAGCAGCTAACGCTAACAGCTTAGCTAATGAAGGTGACGTACACCAGCTTCTAAGCAGTTATTGCTGTTCCTTTAGCAGCAGCTAACGCTAACAGCTTAGCTAATAAAGGTGACGTACACCAGCTTCTAAGGAGTTATTGCTGTTCCTTTAGCAGCAGCTAACGCTAACAACTTAGCTAATGAAGGTGACGTACACCAGCTTCTAAGCAGTTATTGCTGTTCCTTTAGCAGCAGCTAACGCTAACAACTTAGCTAATGAAGGTGACGTACACCAGCTTCTAAGGAGTTATTGCTGTTCCTTTAGCAGAAGCTAACGCTAACAGCTTAGCTAATGAAGGTGACGTACACCAGCCTCTAAAGGCTCTAGCATGGTTGCCACAACTGTGAGCGCGAGCGGTGTTGATGACGTCATGATTTCGTGCCCGCAATATATAGTGGCGCCAGTCGTTGCAATTTTCTCCATCATAGAGGTGGCGCTGCTACGTTAAGGTTACCGCTAACTACTCTACAACGAAGAAACTCCAGAAGAAAACAATGCCACTCAATGTCAAAAGCAAGAATACTGGAATTAATGATACTGCTGCAGTATTCGGATCATTTTAATTTTTTAATTCAATTAAAAGAGGTGAAGGTTTGAAGCCCCCGGCATCAACAGAGTCTCTGCCCTCTTCTTTGCCTTCACGTATCTGTCCCGTAGCTTCTTCCACACATTCTTACAGAACTCTCCCTCTTTCCCCAAAGTTCTGCCAATCTCTGTCCACCAGTTTTGGGAGTTTACGTGCTCCCTGTGCTGTTTCACTGCAGTTTCGTACAGCTGCTGTACAAACGCACCTCCTGACTGAGCCTGGTCTCACAACCGGTTTTTCGTTGGTGGCGCCGCCAAGTTACAAAAATCGACTGGTGCACGAGTTAAGGAGTTATTGCTGCTCCTTTAGCAGCAGCTAACGCTAACAGCTTAGCAGCAGCTAACGCTAACAGCTTAGCTAATGAAGGTGACGTACACCAGCTTCTACGGCGTTATTGCCGTTCCTTTAGCAGCAGCTAACGCTAACAGCTTAGCTAATGAAAGTGACGTACACCAGCTTCTAAGGAGTTATTGCTGCTCCTTTGGCAGCAGCTAACGCTAACAGCTTAGCTAATGAAGGTGACGTACACCAGCTTCTAAGGAGTTATTGCTGCTCCTTTGGCAGCAGCTAACGCTAACAGCTTAGCTAATGAAAGTGACGTACACCAGCTTCTAAGGAGTTATTGCTGTTCCTTTAGCAGCAGCTAACGCTAACAGCTTAGCTAATGAAGGTGACGTACACCAGCTTCTAAGCAGTTATTGCTGTTCCTTTAGCAGCAGCTAACGCTAACAGCTTAGCTAATGAAGGTGACGTACACCAGCTTCTAAGGAGTTATTGCTGTTCCTTTCTGAAAGATGAACACTATTGTTCCCACATTACTCTAATGTTACATTATCGGCATGTTTCTGATAAAGATGGAGGTCTCCCAGTACAACTGTTTAATGAGGTTAATATATCCAAAGTGTTTAAACGCAGTAATTAACGGTACACATGCATTACTACGAGTTAGGCTGTGTACATCTGCGGCTTGGTCCATCACTGCTGATGAGAAAGCATTGTTTGCTAGCATCTGCTTTTAGCTTACAGCTACATGCTAACCTATTTCCTTCTGGGATCAACAGAGGAACTATCTGTATCTGTATCTGAAATGTGAAACAGGGCCGCTGTGATTAAACCAAAGTCTGTCTCAAACGTCTCAACAATACCTCAGAAAATAGTGTCAAACTGTTAAAGAAAGGACAGAATATGACCTTTTAGACTTCCACACATCAGCTGTGATGTGGAAACGCTCAGTCCCGTTTCCCTGCTGCTGTCTGTGGGGGCAGAAATCTGGAAAACATTCATCAGGGTCATATTTAAGGGTATAAAATGAGCTATTAGGTGGTTTTGGTTGGAGGACGTTGCAGGTCTGACGGCTGCTGGATCTGTTTGAAGGCCAAAGCTCGTCTGTGGACAGACATCCAGAATCAGGCGGGCCCAGGTGTCCGATGAGCAGGGGTGAAACTTGGGGTGTTTGTGGGGGGGGGGGGGGGGGGGGGTACGCTGCATCGGCATTCCAAGCACCAAGAAAACCTGCTCGCTCCTCACAAACAGTCAGTTTATCGTGTGGTGACACTCAGGCTGCTTTGGCTGCAGAAATACATCTGCAAACATCTGCAAACATCTGCAAACATCTGCAAACATCCAGAAACACACGATGACCACATGGTCCCCAGGAGATGAGCCGAATCTATGGTGTGCATGAAGTTAACGTGCACACACGACTTAAATCACAGCCGCAGCAGCCAATCAGAACACTCATTCATTAATCAAATCCCTAATCTGAAGGAATCTTTTTCATCCCTCCCAAATGGATCAGATTACTGGGTACTTTTGGTTAAACTGAGACCCGTTAGCAGCTCTTTGTTAACATTTCTCTGCTGAGTTGTTACTCCTCATTAACTACACTTAACAACCAGCATTACATGTTTGTCCCTCCAAATGTCTGAAGTTTGGAGCTTTTTAACTGTTTGAATGGTCTGCAGATCCATGAACTGTCAGCGTCTAGCTGCTTTCACCGACTGTATTCTGTGGACTTTCCATTAGTCCCTGCAGAGCAGATCCGTCTGCTTGTGTTTAATCCACATTTCAGAACATTTAACAGCTTCATGAAGCTTGAGCAGATACAGATCTAAGTGTGTGAGCAGAGCTTGATGAGAGCAGGACTGAGTGGGTGGATGGAGTCCTCCCCTCACCCCATCCCCCCCACAGACCTCCCCTCCTGTGGCCGCACGCCAGCTTCTTTTCCCAGCAAAGATTTAACAATCAGAGAGCTCCAGGTATGGGCCAAGTTCAACACGCCAGCCCAGAATAATCCTGACATTTTCACAACATGATGTTACAGCATGATAAAACTTCATGCCCAAAGTGCCGGAGACGCAGTGGGCTCCAGGTTCGGTGGGGACGATGCAGGCTGAGGGCCACCTCTCGGCTTTCATGTTGGCTTTGAGTCTTTTCAGCATCAGTGGAAGTCAGCAGCCGGCCGCAGCTCTGCTTGTGTCGCCAAGCTCTTCTGTACCCACAGAAAAAGCAATGTTGCACAAAAAGACTCTCAGCGAGGAGCTGGCACGGGCACAGAGCTGTAAACCGATACTCTGTAAACCGATACTGCATCCTACAGAATGCACAGGGTGGAAGCAGGCGCCGCAGGGTGGTGGCTGCTACTCCCATGTTTCATGTTCCAT
>NC_134506.1:47334804-47417304 GCF_027942865.1 Odontesthes bonariensis | reverse complement strand
AGATAGATAGATAGATAGATAGATAGATAGGTAGTTAGGTAGATAGATAGATAGGTTGGTGGGTAGGTAGGTAGATAGATAGGTAGGTAGATAGATAGATAGATAGGTAGATAGGTAGGTTGGTAAGTAGGTAGGTAGATAGATAGATAGATAGATAGATAGATAGATAGATAGATAGATAGATAGATAGATAGATAGATAGATAGATAGATAGATAGATAGGTAGGTAGATAGATAGGTAGGTAGATAGATAGATAGATAGATAGATAGGTAGATAGGTAGGTTGGTAGGTATATAGGTAGGTAGATAGATAGGTAGGTTGGTAGGTAGGTAGGTAGATAGATAGATAGGTTGGTGGGTAGGTAGGTAGATAGATAGGTAGGTAGATAGATAGATAGATAGATAGATAGATAGATAGATAGATAGATAGATAGATAGATAGATAGATAGATAGATAGATAGATAGATAGATAGATAGATAGATAGGTAGATAGGTAGGTTGGTAGGTAGGTAGGTAGGTAGATAGATAGATAGATAGATAGGTAGGAAGGTAGATAGGTAGGTAGGAAGGTAGATAGGTAGGTAGGTAGATAGATAGGTAGGTAGGTAGGTAGGTAGGTAGGTAGGTAGGTAGGTAGGTAGGTAGGTAGGTAGGTAGGTAGGTAGGTAGGTAGGTAGATAGGTAGGTAGGTTGGTAGGATGGTAGGTAGATAGGTAGGTAGGTAGGTAGGTAGGTAGGTAGATAGATAGGTAGGTAGATAGATAGATAGATAGATAGGTAGATAGGTAGGTTGGTAGGTAGGTAGATAGATAGATAGATAGATAGATAGATAGATAGATAGATAGATAGATAGATAGATAGATAGATAGATAGATAGATAGATAGGTAGGTAGATAGATAGATAGGTAGGTAGATAGGTAGGTTGGTAGGTATATAGGTAGGTAGATAGATAGGTAGGTTGGTAGGTAGGTAGGTAGATAGATAGATAGGTTGGTGGGTAGGTAGGTAGATAGATAGGTAGGTAGATAGATAGATAGATAGATAGATAGATAGATAGATAGATAGATAGATAGATAGATAGATAGATAGATAGGTAGGTTGGTAGGTATGTAGGTAGGTAGATAGATAGATAGATAGGTAGGAAGGTAGATAGGTAGGTAGGTAGATAGATAGGTAGGTTGGTAGGTAGGTAGGTAGATAGGTAGGTAGGTAGGTAGGTAGGTAGGTAGGTAGGTAGGTAGATAGGTAGGTAGGTTGGTAGGATGGTAGGTAGATAGGTAGGTAGGTAGGTAGGTAGGTAGGTAGATAGATAGGTAGGTAGGAAGGTAGATAGGTAGGTAGGAAGGTAGATAGGTAGGTAGGTAGATAGATAGGTAGGTTGGTAGGTAGGTAGGTAGATAGATAGGTAGGTAGATAGATAGATAGATAGGTAGGTAGGTAGGTTGGTAGGTAGGTAGATAGATAGGTAGTTAGATTGGTAGGTAGGTAGGTAGGTAGGTAGGTAGGTAGGTAGGTAGGTAGGTAGGTAGGAAGCTAGATAGGTAGGTAGATAGATAGGTAGTTAGATTGGTAGGTAGGTAGGTAGGTAGGTAGGTAGGTAGGTAGGTAGGTAGGTAGGTAGGTAGGTAGGTAGGTAGGTAGGAAGCTAGATAGGTAGGTAGATAGATAGGTAGTTAGATTGGTAGGTAGGTAGGTAGGTAGGTAGGTAGGTAGGTAGGTAGGTAGGTAGATATGATCTGTGGGTTGCAGTCCTTAAACAGGTACATTCCTCATCTATGTGTGCTCTCTCCCTGATCCAATTCAAAGCCGTTCACAGAGCCCATGTATCCAAATTCTTCACTAACCCATATGTTCTGGACGTGTCCCAGCCTTGACAAGTTCTGGAGAAGTGTATTTCGGACCCTCTCGCTGACCCCAGACACGGCCATAGCACCTGATCCACTCTTGGCCCTTTTTGGTGCCATGAAAGAGGGGGGGGGGCGCCTAAAACCAGGCGCCTAAAACCAGACGTGCTGCACTTCTCCCTCATCCCGCACAGCTGATCATTTCTGCTGCTCCAGGACATTTTCATGAGGTCCTGTCACGATGAGGCGTGTCTCCATGCCAAGGCACACTCATCCCTCCATCAGCTCGCACTGTATCCTGACACGAGCTAAGTCGCTAAGTCGCTAACCCCTCGCTGCTCACGCTCCAGACTCACCACTAATCCCCCGAATGACTCACCCACACACCAGCACACACCTTCCAGACACAGATAACACTCTGCGGTGTTTGCTGAAGCCTCGGGGATGATCCCGGCGGTCTCATGTGGCCGCGGGGCCGGCCCACCCGCCCGGCTACAGGCCCTAACCGCCTGAAAGCCGTGCTTTGTCCGTCCCAATCCCCGGCGCTCACTGAGAGCCAGACGAGACTTCTGCGGCATGTGAAGCAACTGCTGGTTTGTTTAGGCCTCTCTTGTCATTTTCCCCCGCAACAACAAACACGATCCTATCAGGCCGTGCATCTGGAGTCCCGAAGACGTTTGTGGAGAACGCAGAACAATGAAGGTTCTGGCTGTCAGGCTGTCACGCTCCATTTCAGCCTCAGCGGCGCAGAAACTCGGCTCTCTCTCTCAGGAATCCCTCCGGGCCCGATCTGGCTCCACCACCTCCTTCATTTTGGTTTCTGTGTCAGAAGAAGACAGAAAAAAAAGAGCCGTGCAGGAAATGTAGACACACACATCCTTCAGTGTCAGCGTGTGGAGCCACCGGGCCGCCACAGGGTAAAAATGGCTGCTGCAGGATGTGAGAGAGGCTCAAACACGTCTGAACTCCCACCGAGGCCCAGAACAAGGCCTCAGAAACAGAAACAAAAGGAGCAGAAAACAGGCTGTCAGCTTGTTCAGGATCTCTGAGAAAAACTTCCTTATTTCTGCCATCTTATTTTCATCATGGATCCAGAGTGAGATCCTGTTTCTAAGGTTGGATTTATCAACAAACTGTGGCAGAAGAAGTTTGCTGCTTCCATCACAAAGCAAAACAAACTGGTTCAAAAAGTTCAGTGTACTGATTTATTCTAATATTCCTGATGGCTTTAAATCAAAATGTTCCCGATGATGATGTAATAAAGACGCCTTCAACCCAGGGGCGTGGCTACGGGGGGGCTGGGGGGGGCACCTGAGAAATGCCCTGTCCATCCAAAGAAAACTGGCCAGAAAAAAAGGCCACGATTTATTATCTCTGTTTGTGTGTTGTATTGATAGAATAAATGCAGGTGGTGATTTAAAAAAAAAGCATATCTGCAAAGTTTATAGCTTTATTTATTTTTTTGTTATCGTGTCCCCCCCCCCTCCGTAACCTTAACCCCTTGCTGCTGGAAAAAAAGGCGATTTTCACCTTTTCGGATGTTTTTGTTGTATATAATGATCTGAAATGTAGACTTAATGAAGGTAATAAAAAGCTGGAGTTGGCTGGATGTCTTGCCCCGAGTATCTACTTGAATTTAAACCCTCGATGGAGAATGTGGAGCATGTTAAACAAAATCTATGGCATCCTAAACATCATACAAGTTCTACATTTCTTTACCAAAATAAAAATAATAATTCATAAAAAAATTCCTAGTGTGACCATATTTTCATTACCGAATTGAATTATTACTATTATCATTATTATTTATTTATCTATTATTATTATTATGCTTGAAGTTGTAGTCGTGGTTTTCCACCGATTTTTTTCAGGTATTGTTTTCTGCCCCCCCACACATGCCATTCTGGCCACACATCTGCTTCAACCTGCCCCACATGCTCCTCAGCTGTGTATGAGTCACACATTCAGAGACATGAGATACAAACCCTGCCAACACAAGCAGTAAATGTAAATGTATTTTATTTCTGCAGCCCTGTACAGACGATCCTTACGGTGTGCCTAAGTGCTTTACAGCAGGTGATAAATAAAGAGAAGAAGAAGTAAAAACAATAAAAGAACAGTGAAAGCAATAAAATACAACAAAATTAATAAGATAAAAGTGTCATCATACTACTGGGTATTAAAGCCATCCTAAATAAGCAGGTTTTTAGCCCGGATCTGCAGATAAATACGATGGGACGAGGCCGTTAAGAGCTTTAAAAACAAACATTAAAAGTTTAAAATCAGTTCTCTAAAGCAGCGGTCCCCAACCACCGGGTCGCGGACCGGTCCGCGAGACATTCCAAACCGGGCCGTTAGATTGGGGGGGAATGGAGAGAAAAAATAAAAAATAAAAAAAAATAAATGACATGGAAATCGGGAATTCTTTCATTTCACTCGCCAGATTCTATACTTGGAAACTGCATAGATTGCATTATAGGAGGCCGATTGTGCACGTTTATTTTTTTCAATGACTTTCTGTCTGTCATCATATCCTAATTTGTAAAAGCGTCTGCTAAATGTAATGTAAAAGAAGTTAATGCATATTGCATATAGAAATACCCCCCACCCTCAGTGTCTGGTGAACGTAAAGTACAAAAAAAGAACTTTTGTTTATTATTTATGGGAATTATCCCATTTTGTAGGAGACGCAACTGTAAAAAACTAATTGTTAATTAGTCTGTCCAACCTCAGGTCAAAGGTCAAAGGTCACTCCCAGATTTCTGACGGTTGAACTGAGCTTTGAAGACGAGGTGCCAAAGCCGGCCGTCACAGTGTCCCCAAACACAATGCATTCAGTTTATTCATTTAAATGGAGAAAAGTTCATTTTCCACTGAGAAAAACTGTGGGAGGTTTTCTGAAAGGCAAATAAAAAGCAGCTCGAATCTGTAAGTGTGACAGTACGACTATAAACAGTATAGTATGAAATATGTTTATTTAAAAGCCAAAAGTCCAACCAAAGTCTACCAAACGCAGAACCTGCTGCAGCAGCACTCAGTGAAAGTTGTTCTGGAGTCCCAGAGAGACAGAAAGTTTACAGAATCTGCAGGATTCTGGAAGCTTCTCCAACCAGCAGGTTACCTGCTGACAGGTGAGGGTGTCAGCAGGCGCGTCATTTCCGCCGGGGACGGTGGGGACGCGTCCCCGGCACTGTCTGACGAGCAGATTTGTCCCCACCACTTTCAAAAAGTAGAGAAAGTGCAATCGCCACTTTTGCTAAAAACTATCATTTTATATCATGGCATTCTCCTAACCAAAGACTATTTGATCCGCTCTGCTTTCACTCTCCTTGTATGAATGCGCTTGCGATCAGCCCCCATTGCTGAATAGCAACTATGTTGAATCCGCTCCGCTGCACCAGGCACAGACTGAGCAGTCACGGTCGCTCATCAGGCTCCCTCGTCATCCTAAAAGTTCCTTCTTACTGACGTTTCAATGGCACCTTTTCGCTATTTATACCACTGAACTCGCTCTACATTACACACTGACGGTGGGACCTTGATGATGTGTTTTATTATGGTTCATTTATATTCCATTATTTTATTTTATCTGAATATATCTTCATACAATGTAAAAATGTTTAAAATAAAAGAAATGTATATCTATCTATATTTTGTATGTGTTTGAGACAACTGGAGTAAAGCACTGCCTTGTGGGAATTTCATTTACCGGCTCCCGCCAAACAAAACTAGAACGTAGAAGATTCAACATTCTGTAGCTTGTTGGTCAAAGTAAGAGATAAACGGGGACGGTAGATGTCGCGGATGGATTACTTACAACAATTTAAAAAATGAATCGAGGACCAGGAGGAGGTGTTAAACGACAGAAGGGGGGAGCGGAGAAAAAGAGGGACAAATTGAACAGATTTGTCTCTGCAATCGCCAAGAAATACGTTCACAATGGGATAGCAACTACACAAATATGGATATTAACAAGATGTGTTGCACAGACGCTACGAACAAGACAAGGTAGGGGCCGAAGGATTTCCACTAATCATTGTGTCCGCCGTGGCACTATTTTTTTTAATATTTCATCTCATCTCCTTCACGTAGGGTCTGTCTGTATTGTCACTCACTTTTCTAAATCGGTGTGTAGCCTACTGTCATAAGCTAGTCTGTGGCTAGTCTGGCTAACCTAAAGAGTAATACAAGGCACACTTTTCACGATGTGTAAACCTGTTTAGCTTGTGATAACTGCCTGGTAATCTATGGCAGGGCTGTTGTAGTTGTTCTTATTCCTAACTTCATGACTTGGTAATGGGTTTTCGATTTGACGGCTTGTCTAGCTGACAATTTTACAGCATCTCCATGTTGCTTTGTATTTAGCTCTGGACTGGTTAGCATAGAAGTTGGACTACCATAACTGTCTTGTCATGAAGTATTAGCTGGGGCTCTCTCGAGTGGACAGAAGTTCAAGAAGTTCAGCAAATGTTTCTCAGGAAAAGATCAGGAAGAGATTAAGAACCAATTTATTGGTCATGCATACATGAAATTTGTCCTCCACTTTTAACCCATCCAGGTTGGCACACACATGCACAGGGTCACACACTCAGAGACAGATGCCAGCCTGGAGCGGTGGGCAGCCATGAAGCGCCCGGGGAGCATGGGGGGTACGGTGCCTTGCTCAAGGGCACCTCAGCCGTGACAAGGAAGTGGACTGACACCCCTCCAGCTGTCAGGTTTTTTTGAGTGGCGAGAGTGGTAATCAAACCGCCAACCTTCATGTCCCTTTCCTCCTCAGCATCATTACGCACTTTGACCAACTCAAGATCCACCATTGGCATAGTAAAAAAAACAGGGGGGAATAGTTGGCAGTGGTACCACACAACTATGGGTGAACTCGGTTAGGCCAAGTTTCCCAGCTTGACAATTCCCAACCCACCCAAAACTATTAAAATTTGCCTTACCATGTTCCCAAAATTGATTTAAAATGCGCTTAGAAGGATGATCTTCTTTATGACCTTCCAAGTTCGTCCAATACACCATAGCCAGCTGCTGACGTCTCAAAGACAAGGGCAGTTCCCCAGCTTCTACCTGTAGAGCTGGACCTGATGAGGTCTTAAATGCCCCACTGCACACACGTAAGGCCTGTGCTTGGGTTACATCAAGTTTCTGTAAATTTGTTGTTGACTGTTTACCCCCCCTCCCACCAGGGAAAAGATACAGGATCATTTCATTAGTTTTATTCTATCCTATCCTGTTTTATTATTGTTGTTATTTATCTTATTGCTGCTGGATTACAGACTAAATTTCATTAGTTTTATTCTACTTCTGCTTTATTATTGTTGTTATTTATCTTATTTACATTACAGACTAAATTTCATTGAACCTGCAGAGCCTATAAAGAGGTTCTGATCCAAACCCCCTGAGCTCTTTGGCCGGTGGCTCTACTTTGAGTTTTCCTGCTTCTTTAGGCTCTCCTCCTGCAGGCAGACGCTGGTTCATGTCTGGGGACACCTCCCAGCATCTTTTTTCCTTTATCTTTATGTGTGTGAGCTGCAGGAAGTCCAGCAGTGAGGGAGATGTTATCAGCGCCTGCAGGCGCAGGGCAGGAAACCACAGCTCCAGCGGGATCCGAGACAAGGCGAGGGGGGAAGAGATGCTGTGTAACCGAAGGTCGGATGTGAAGGTGGGTTTCACTCTCTGTCTGTCTGGCTTACGTAGCTGTTATCTGTCTTACATAAGGAGCTGCCCCCCCCACCAACACACACTCAGTCAGAGGCAAACAGCAGGTAAACGGCTCAGCGGGGTCCTGTGGTCGGTCCACACCACGAGTCCTGCAGCTGGGAGAAGAGATACAACACCAGGAGTCAGATTAATACAACACCAGCCTGATATAAGAGTCAGGAGTCAGATTGATACACCACCAGCCTGATATAAGAGTCAGGAGTCAGATTGATACACCACCAGCCTGATATAACCCTCAGATTTGAGGGGTCTGAGCACGTTCAGCCCCCCAGGTTCAGTTGGTGATCTAGTTTAACTTGCCAGAGATCCCCCTGAGTGGTATAATGCTGGGTATAAACTCTGTAAACCAGGATCCGTGCACGTTCATGTGAAACAGGTGCACGTTCACATGAAACAGGTGCACGTTCACGTGAAACAGGTGCACGTTCACATGAAACAGGTGCACATTCACGGGAAATAGGTGCATGTTCACATGAAATAGGTGCACGTTCACGTTAAAAAGGGTACACGTTCATGTGAAACAGATGCACGTTCACATGAAACAGGTGCACGTTCACGTGAAACAAGTGCACGTTCACGGGAAATAGGTGCATGTTCACGTTAAAAGGGTGCACATTCATGTGAAAAAGATGCACGTTCACGTGAAACAGGTGCACGTTCACGGGAAATAGGTGCATGTTCACATGAAATAGGTGCACATTCATGTGAAACAGATGCACGTTCACGTGAAACAGGTGCACGTTCACGTGAAACAGATGCACGTTCACGTTAAAAAGGGTACACGTTCATGTGAAACAGATGCACGTTCACATGAAACAGGTGCACGTTCACGTGAAACAAGTGCACGTTCATGTGAAACAGATGCATTTTCAGGTTAAAAAGGGTGCACGTTCACGGGAAATAGGTGCATGTTCACGTTAAAAGGGTGCACATTCATGTGAAAAAGATGCACGTTCACGTGAAACAGGTGCACGTTCACGGGAAATAGGTGCATGTTCACATGAAATAGGTGCACATTCATGTGAAACAGATGCACGTTCACGTGAAACAGGTGCACGTTCATGTGAAACAGATGCACGTTCACATGAAACAGGTGCATGTTCATGTGAAACAAGTGCACGTTCATGTGAAACAGATGCACGTTCATGTGAAACAGGTGCACGTTCACATTAAAAAGGGCGTACGTTCATGTGAAACAGGTGCACGTTCACGTGAAACAGATGCACGTTCATGTGAAACAAGTGCACGTTCACGTGAAACAGGCGCACGTTCATGTGAAACAGGTGCACGTTCACGTGAAACAGTTCACGTGAAACAGTTCACGTGAAACAGTTCACGTGAAACAGGCGCACGTTCACGTGAAACAGTTCACGTGAAACAGATGCACGTTCATGTGAAACAGGTGCACGTTCACGTGAAACATGCGCACGTTCATGTGAAACAGGTGCACGTTCACGTGAAACAGTTCACGTGAAACAGGCGCACGTTCACGTGAAACAGTTCACGTGAAACAGTTCACGTGAAATAGGCGCACGTTCATGTGAAACAGGTGCACGTTCACGTGAAACATTTCACGTGAAAAAGGTGCACGTCCATGTGAAACAGTTCACGTGAAACAGGCACAAGTTCATGTGAAACAGGTGCACGTTCACGTGAAACAGGCGCACGTTCACGTGAAACGGGCGCACGTTCATGTGAAACAGTTCACGTGAAAAAGGTGCACGTCCATGTGAAACAGTTCACGTGAAACAGGCACAAGTTCATGTGAAACAGGTGCACGTTCACGTGAAACAGGCGCACGTTCACGTGAAACAGGCACAAGTTCATGTGAAACAGGTGCACGTTCACGTGAAACAGGTGCACGTTCACGGGAAATAGGTGCATGTTCACATGAAATAGGTGCACATTCATGTGAAACAGATGAACGTTCACGTGAAACAGGTGCACGTTCACGTGAAACAGATGCACGTTCACGTTAAAAAGGGTGCACGTTCATGTGAAACAGATGCACGTTCACATGAAACAGGTGCACGTTCATGTGAAACAAGTGCACGTTCACGTGAAA
Organism: Odontesthes bonariensis; assembly: GCF_027942865.1. Taxonomy (NCBI): domain Eukaryota; kingdom Metazoa; phylum Chordata; class Actinopteri; order Atheriniformes; family Atherinopsidae; genus Odontesthes; species Odontesthes bonariensis. Next base: position 47,407,667 of record NC_134506.1, on the reverse strand, counting down.
CAGATGCACGTTCATGTGAAACAGGTGCACGTTCACGTGAAACAGGCGCACGTTCATGTGAAACAGGTGCACGTTCACGTGAAACAGTTCACGTGAAACAGTTCACGTGAAACAGGCGCACGTTCACGTGAAACAGTTCACGTGAAAGAGATGCACGTTCATGTGAAACAGGTGCACGTTCACGTGAAACAGGCACACGTTCATGTGAAACAGGTGCACGTTCACGTGAAACAGTTCACGTGAAACAGTTCACGTGAAACAGTTCACGTGAAACAGGCGCACGTTCACGTGAAACAGTTCACGTGAAACAGTTCACGTGAAATAGGCGCACGTTCATGTGAAACAGGTGCACGTTCACATGAAACAGTTCACGTGAAACAGTTCACGTGAAATAGGCGCACGTTCATGTGAAACAGGTGCACGTTCACGTGAAACATTTCACGTGAAAAAGGTGCACGTTCACGTGAAACAGTTCACGTGAAAAAGGTGCACGTCCATGTGAAACAGTTCACGTGAAACTGGCACAAGTTCATGTGAAACAGGTGCACGTTCACGTGAAACAGGCGCACGTTCACGTGAAACGGGCGCACGTTCATGTGAAACAGTTCACGTGAAAAAGGTGCACGTTCATGTGAAACAGTTCACGTGAAACAGGCGCAAGTTCATGTGAAACAGGTGCACGTTCACGTGAAACAGTTCACGTGAAACAGTTCACGTGAAACAGGCGCACGTTCACGTGAAACAGTTCACGTGAAACAGATGCACGTTCATGTGAAACAGGTGCACGTTCACGTGAAACAGGCGCACGTTCATGTGAAACAGGTGCACGTCAGAGCATGTGAACGGAGCGGAGCGTAGAGCGGACGGTGGAGCGGAGCGGTGAAATATGGTGAGAGCGCAGAGCGGTGGTCAGTTCAAAAGCCGGAGCGAGGATTTCGCTCCGCTCCAGTTCGCTCCGATGCGCTCACAACGTCAATTAAACATGTCGGATTATAAAATTTGTAAAATGACATTTTTGATTTAATGTAGTCTAGTGTACACGCGGGGCAACATGAATGGAGCGAGATGTTACGTTCACAGCTGGGGACAAGCAGCCACGCGGGCCTTGTCAACCGTAGTAAATGAGGAAGTGAGCAATTCAAGGGCGCAATGGTGTGTTCAATGTGTGGCGGAGCTAGCATTAGTTGCAGAGAGAGTGCGGATAATAAAAAGGGAAACGCCCGAACTGTAGGGCCTACAAACGCTATCGAGCGTGGATTTCGTCTGGAGTTTTGGGACACGGGAACGCTCGGAACAGGTCAGGTACCGTGAAGACATATTCCCCTTTCTGATTGTCTGAATTAAGCTGACTGCTCAGGTGCTAGTTCTAACCGTGACCCTCGTTTCCTCTGCACACACACACACACACACACACACACACACACACACACACGCCTGTCCCTCCTCCTGCCTAGCCCAGCCTGGGCTCTCTCTTTGCTGTGTCGTGTGATGCATATTTAAGCTGAGTAATCTGGTGGGCTTCATTCCACGTCCTGACGTGGTAGTTTTCTACCTGGCGCCCAACATTTTCTAAACATTATTTTTTTGTACGTCAGAGTGGCGATAATTTAACAGCCAGTTAGATAAGACAATACACCGGTCACATCATTAAATCAAACGTCGTGTGTCCCAGGGCCCTGTCATAATTACATGAAGTAAAAATGTCAGAAAATTCCTTCTCCTGCAAATTTGAGCGAGCGTGGAGCGATTTCGCCCGAGCAGCAGGAAAATTAAGGTGAGCGCGGAGCGAGTTTTGAGCGGAGCGTCCTGGCGCAACTTTGAGCGGGGAGCGAATGAGTGAACATCCTCCTGAGCGGGGAGCGGGAATTGCGCTGCGCTCCGCTCCGTTCACATGCTCTGGTGCACGTTCACGTGAAACAGTTCACGTGAAACAGTTCACGTGAAACAGGCGCACGTTCACGTGAAACAGTTCACGTGAAACAGTTCACGTGAAATAGGCGCACGTTCATGTGAAACAGGTGCACGTTCACGTGAAACATTTCACGTGAAAAAGGTGCACGTTCACGTGAAACAGTTCACGTGAAAAAGGTGCACGTCCATGTGAAACAGTTCACGTGAAACAGGCACAAGTTCATGTGAAACAGGTGCACGTTCACGTGAAACAGGCGCACGTTCACGTGAAACGGGCGCACGTTCATGTGAAACAGTTCACGTGAAAAAGGTGCACGTCCATGTGAAACAGTTCACGTGAAACAGGCACAAGTTCACGTGAAACAGGTGCACGTTCACGTGAAACAGGCGCACGTTCACGTGAAACAGGCACAAGTTCATGTGAAACAGGTGCACGTTCACGTGAAACAGGTGCACGTTCACGGGAAATAGGTGCATGTTCACATGAAATAGGTGCACATTCATGTGAAACAGATGAACGTTCACGTGAAACAGGTGCACGTTCACGTGAAACAGATGCACGTTCACGTTAAAAAGGGTGCACGTTCATGTGAAACAGATGCACGTTCACATGAAACAGATGCACGTTCATGTGAAACAAGTGCACGTTCACGTGAAACAGATGCACGTTCATGTGAAACAGGTGCACGTTCACGTGAAACAGGCGCACGTTCATGTGAAACAGGTGCACGTTCACGTGAAACAGTTCACGTGAAACAGTTCACGTGAAACAGGCGCACGTTCACGTGAAACAGTTCACGTGAAAGAGATGCACGTTCATGTGAAACAGGTGCACGTTCACGTGAAACAGGCGCACGTTCATGTGAAACAGGTGCACGTTCACGTGAAACAGTTCACGTGAAACAGGCACACGTTCACGTGAAACAGTTCACGTGAAACAGTTCACGTGAAATAGGCGCACGTTCATGTGAAACAGGTGCACGTTCACGTGAAACATTTCACGTGAAAAAGGTGCACGTTCACGTGAAACAGTTCACGTGAAAAAGGTGCACGTCCATGTGAAACAGTTCACGTGAAACAGGCACAAGTTCATGTGAAACAGGTGCACGTTCACGTGAAACAGGCGCACGTTCACGTGAAACGGGCGCACGTTCATGTGAAACAGTTCACGTGAAAAAGGTGCACGTTCATGTGAAACAGTTCACGTGAAACAGGCGCACGTTCATGTGAAACAGTTCACGTGAAACAGGCGCAAGTTCATGTGAAACAGGTGCACGTTCACGTGAAACAGGCGCACGTTCATGTGAAATAGTTCACGTGAAACAGGCGCACGTTCACGTGAAACAGGCGCACGTGACTAAGATGAACTAAAATGAGCATGATTATTGATCATTATTTTTGTTTGTATTCACTTCACATTCTTTGTCATGTTTCATTTATATTTGTATTAATCTATATTTCTCACTGCCTGATGCATTCATTCAGTCTTTGGCTTCCATCATGTGTTCCCTGCAGAACCTGCAGGTTCTGCAGGTTCTGCAGGTTCTGGATCGTCATGGTTTCTGTGTGTAACCCAAAGTGGGTCATTCAGTGTAAAACCTGTGGTCTGGAGCTGTTTCAGACCCTGGAACTCTCCCCGACCTCTGATCCCTCCTCAGCTGCAGTAAACTTCCACCCTGGGACGTGCAAATCTGACAAACTATATGTATTTTTCTTGGTTAGGCTTTGTTGTGTGAACACTGTTAATGATTGAATTTGAGGAGCGGGGGCCTCCAGAAACCACCACGCTCCAATTCCCGTCCATTTCCCCGGCTCAGGTTTCAGCCTCTAACTCAGCAAACAGCAGGGGGAGAATAAAGCTTTCTGTCCGATAACCGTGAGCCATGGCCGAGTTTGAGCGTTTTCACACCATAAATGTTATCAAGAGTTGACTCAGAAGGTGAGGCCCGACCTTTCTGACCATCCAGGTTCAAGCACTTTGTACTCCATGTTGATATGTGGGTCATTAAAGGGCCAGTCCACCAGTTTCAGTCTTGAAGATAAGAAAAGTCTCAATTAGTCTGGAAAGATAGTTTAATAACGTATAAGAAAGCCCTTCGTAAAGCTAGAACTGCTTATTATTCATCATTGATAGAAGAGAATAAGAACAATCCCAGGTTTAGCTTCAGCGCTGTAGCCAGTCTGACAAAGAGTCCGAGCTCTGTTGAGCCAGGTATTCCTTTAACTCTCACACTGGAAAAAATCAAAGTCTTACCAAGTATATTAGTAACAAGCTTTTTTTGACATTTGAAGAGGTTTTTAAGCTAATTTCAAGATCACTTTTATCTCAAAAGTCCCAAATATCACATTTTATTTCAAGAAATGTTGACAAGCCGATTTTCACTAGTTCCATTGGCAGATTTTTTTGCTTATTTAAAGCAAAAACGTCTTTTATTTGTTGTTTTTTTACTTATTTTTGCAGGGGCATTTTTTCCAGTGTATGCAATGATGATTTCATGAGCTTCTTTATCAATAAAACTTTTTCTATCAGAGAGAAGATTGATGATTAACTACTCCAAAAATAAGTAAGAAAAACAACAAATAAAAGACGTTTTTGCTTGAAATAAGCAAAAAAAATTTACTAATGGAACTAGTGAAAATCGGCTTGTCAAGATTTCTTGAAATAAAATGTGATATTTGGGACTTTTGAGATAAAAGTGATCTTGAAATTAGCTTAAAAACCTCTTCAAATGTCAAAAAAGCTTGTTTCATATGAAATCCGACTCAAAACAATTTGTTTTCAAGACTTTTTCATTTAACAAGATATTCCAGATGTATCGTCTTCAAACAAGTCCCTATATCTGGCTGAAATGGTGCTTGTTAGGCAGTTGTGTCTGATATTAAGTGTAATGAGATATTTGGACTAGAAATGAGACAAACATACTTGGTAAGACTTTGATTTTTTCCAGTGTAGAACCTGATTTGTATTCAGACGGCTTCTGCCCAGTTGATCTCTCTGAACTAACAACAGCAATAGTCTCATCTGAACCATCAACTTGTGTTTTAGACCCAATCCCAAACAGACTGTTCAAGGAGGGTTTCCCCTTAATCAATACTTCCATATTGGATTCGATTAACATGTTATTGGGATTAAAGGAACTGCATTAGGCTGGTTTAAGTCATATTTATCTGATAGATTCCAGTTTGTTCTTGTAAACGGAGAATCTTCCTCACACACCAGAGTAAGTCATGGAGTTCCTCAGGGTTCTGTGCTCGGACCGATTCTTTTCACTTTATACATGCGGTGGGGGTCAGAGGTCACTGCTGTTGCAGTTATTTGGAAGTTGGGGGTCCTGGGTGGGGGTCAGAGGTCACTGCTGTTGCAGTTATTTGGAAGTTGGGGGTCCTGGGTGGGGGTCAGAGGTCAGCATGCAGCTCGCAGGTTGATCAGTAACTAGGCCGGTTAAAGTCCGCTCTGATAAATCCTGCTTACGGGCTAAGGCTGGACTTTGGCCCGCTCCTGGCGGGCTGCGTCTCAGCCCCCTGAGCAGACTCTTACATAAAGTCTGTGCGAGGGAAATGTGGCGGCTGAAAGGCTCTTTTCTTTTCTTTTCTTTTCTTTTCTTTTCTTTTCTTTTCTTTTCTTTTCTTACATAAGCTGCTGCGAGCTGCAGGAGGAAGTAAAGAAAGGAAGCAGATGATTGGCTGTGGTCTCTGTCAGTGCTGCACACTTCAGCGTGCACGTTAATATGCACACCCAGTCTGCAGCGTGCACGTTAATGTGCACACCCACAATCTGCAGCGTGCACGTTAATGTGCACACCCACAATCTGCAGCGTGCACGTTAAAGTTCACACCCAGTCTGCAGCGTGCACGTTAATGTGCACACCCACAATCTGCAGCGTGCACGTTAAAGTTCACACCCAGTCTGCAGCGTGCACGTTAAAGTTCACACCCAGTCTGCAGCGTGCACGTTAGTGTGCACGATAAACAGACGTGTTGGGCTGCTTTCTTCCCAGAATGCATCACTGCAGGTCAGAGTGAGGAGACTGAAGGCCTCCTGTCAGACTGAACTCAGGGCTTAATGAGATTACTGTACGGCTCTGCCCTGAGTCCAGTCTGTCAGGAAGCTGTTTAAGGAAAGTGTTCCCAAAACATTTGTGACAACTGATCTGCTGCTGGGTGTTAGAACAATCTCACAGCAGAGGTTCCTGGTTCCAATCCCAGCTGGTTCTTTCTGTGTGGAGTCTGCATGTTCTCTCTGGTTCTCTCTGGGTTCTCTCTGGGTTCTCTCTGGGTTCTCTCTGGTTCTCTCTGGGTTCTCTCTGGGTTCTCTCTGGGTTCTCTCTGGTTCTCTCTGGGTTCTCTCTGGGTTCTCTCTGGCTTCTCTATGGTTCTCTCTGAGTTCTCTCTGGGTTCTCTCTGGGTTCTCTCTGGGTTCTCTCTGGGTTCTCTCTGGTTCTCTCTGGGTTCTCTCTGGTTCTCTCTGGGTTCTCTCTGGGTTCTCTCTGGGTTCTCTCTGGTTCTCTCTGGGTTCTCTCTGGTTCCCTCTGGGTTCTCTCTGGGTTCTCTCTGGGTTCTCTCTGGGTTCTCTCTGGGTTCTCTCTGGTTCTCTCTGGGTTCTCTCTGGGTTCTCTCTGGGTTCTCTCTGGGTTCTCTCTGGTTCTCTCTGGGTTCTCTCTGGATACTCTCTGGGTTCTCTCTGGTTGTCTCTGGGTTCTCTCTGGGTTCTCTCTGGGTTCTCTCTGGGTTCTCTCTGGTTCTCTCTGGGTTCTCTCTGGTTTCTCTCTGGGTTCTCTCTGGGTTCTCTCTGGGTTATCTCTGGTTTCTCTCTGGGTTCTCTCTGGGTTCTCTATGGGTTCTCTCCGGTTTCTCTCTGGTTTCTCTCGGGTTCTCTCTGGTTTCTCTCTGGGTTCTCTCTGGGTTCTCTCTGGTTCTCTCTGGGTTCTCTCTGGTTCTCTCTGAGTTCTCTATGGGTTCTCTCCGGTTTCTCTCTGGTTTCTCTCGGGTTCTCTCTGGTTCTCTCTGGGTTCTCTCTGGGTTCTCTCTGGTTTCTCTCTGGGTTCTCTCTGGTTCTCTCTGGGTTCTCTCTGGGTTCTCTCTGGTTTCTCTCTGGGTTCTCTCTGGGTTCTCTCTGGGTTCTCTCTGGTTCTCTCTGGGTTCTCTCTGGGTTCTCTCTGGGTTCTCTCTGGTTCTCTATGGGTTCTCTCCGGTTTCTCTCTGGTTTCTCTCGGGTTCTCTCTGGTTCTCTCTGGTTCTCTCTGGGTTCTCTCAGGGTTCTCTCTGGTTTCTCTCTGGTTTCTCTCTGGGTTCTCTCTGGGTTCTCTCTGGTTTCTCTCTGGGTTCTCTCTGGGTTCTCTCTGGTTTCTCTCTGGGTTCTCTCTGGTTTCTCTCTGGGTTCTCTCTGGGTTCTCTCTGGTTCTCTCTGGGTTCTCTCTGGTTTCTCTCTGGGTTCTCCCTGGGTTCTCCCTGGGTTCTCTCTGGTTTCTCTCTGAGTTCTCTCTGGTTCTCTCTGGTTTCTCTCTGGGCTCTCTCTGGTTCTCTCTGGTTCTCTCTGGGTTCTGTCTGGTTTCTCTCTGGGTTCTCTCTGGTTCTCTCTGGGTTCTCTCTGGGTTCTCTCTGGGTTCTCTCTGGGTTCTCTCTGGTTTCTCTCTGGATACTCTCTGGGTTCTCTCTGGTTCTCTCTGGGTTCTCTCTGGGTTCTCTCTGGTTTCTCTCTGGGTTCTCTCTAGGTTCTCTCTGGTTCTCTCTGGGTTCTCTCTGGTTTCTCTCGGTTCTCTCTGGTTTCTCTCTGGGTTCTCTCTGGGTTCTCTCTGGGTTCTCTCTGGGTTCTCTCTGGGTTCTCTCTGGTTTCTCTCTGGGTTCTCTCTGGGTTCTCTCTGGTTTCTCTCTGGTTCTGTCTGGGTTCTCTCTGGGTTCTCTCTGGTTCTCTCTGGGTTCTCTCTGGGTTCTCTCTGGTTTCTCTCTGAGTTCTCTCTGGGTTCTCTCTGGGTTCTCTCTGGGTTCTCTCTGGGTTCTCTCTGTGTTCTCTCTGGGTTCTCTCTGGTTTCTCTCTGGTTTCTCTCTGGGTTCTCTCTGGGTTCTCTCTGGTTTCTCTCTGGGTTCTCTCTGGTTTCTCTCTGGGTTCTCTCTGGTTTCTCTCTGGGTTCTCTCTGGTTCTCTCTGGTTTCTCTCTGGGTTCTCTCTGGGTTCTCTCTGGGTTCTCTCTGGTTCTCTCTGGGTTCTCTCTGGTTCTCTCTGGGTTCTCTCTGGGTTCTCTCTGGTTCTCTCTGGGTTCTCTCTGGTTCTCTCTGGTTCTCTATGGGTTCTCTCCGGTTTCTCTCTGGTTTCTCTCGGGTTCTCTCTGGGTTCTCTCTGGTTTCTCTCTGGGTTCTCTCTGGGTTCTCTCTGGTTTCTCTCTGGTTTCTCTCTATGTTCTCTCTGGTTCTCTCTGGGTTCTCTCTGGGTTCTCTCTGGGTTCTCTCTGGTTCTCTCTGGGTTCTCTCTGGGTTCTCTCTGGGTTCTCTCTGGTTTCTCTCTGGGTTCTCTCTGGTTTCTCTCTGGGTTCTCTCTGGTTTCTCTCTGGGTTCTCTCTGGTTCTCTCTGGTTTCTCTCTGGGTTCTCTCTGGGTTCTCTCTGGGTTCTCTCTGGTTTCTCTCTGGATTCTCTCTGGGTTCTCTCTGGTTCTCTCTGGTTCTCTATGGGTTCTCTCTGGGTTCTCTCTGGGTTCTCTTTGGTTTCTCTCTGGGTTCTCTCTGGGTTCTCTCTGGTTTCTCTCTGGGTTCTCTCTCGGTTCTCTCTGGTTTCTCTCTGGGTTCTCTCTGGGTTCTCTCTGGTTTCTCTCTGGGTTCTCTCTGGGTTCTCTCTGGTTCTCTCTGGGTTCTCTCTGGGTTCTCTCTGGTTCTCTCTGGTTTCTCTCTGGGTTCTCTCTGGGTTCTCTCTGGGTTCTCTCTGGTTTCTCTCTGGGTTCTCTCTGGGTTCTCTCTGGTTCTCTCTGGGTTCTCTCTGGGTTCTCTCTGGTTTCTCTCTGGGTTCTCTCTGGGTTCTCTCTGGGTTCTCTCTGGTTCTCTCTGGTTTCTCTCTGGTTTCTCTCTGGGTTCTCTCTGGTTCTCTCTGGTTTCTCTCTGGTTTCTCTCTGGGTTCTCTCTGGTTCTCTCTGGTTTCTCTCTGGGTTCTCTCTGGGTTCTCTCTGGGTTCTCTCTGGTTCTCTCTGGGTTCTCTCTGGGTTCTCTCTGGTTCTCTCTGGTTTCTCTCTGGGTTCTCTCTGGGTTCTCTCTGGGTTCTCTCTGGTTTCTCTCTGGGTTCTCTCTGGGTTCTCTCTGGTTCTCTCTGGGTTCTCTCTGGGTTCTCTCTGGTTTCTCTCTGGGTTCTCTCTGGGTTCTCTCTGGGTTCTCTCTGGTTCTCTCTGGTTTCTCTCTGGTTTCTCTCTGGGTTCTCTCTGGTTCTCTCTGGTTTCTCTCTGGTTTCTCTCTGGGTTCTCTCTGGTTCTCTCTGGTTTCTCTCTGGGTTCTCTCTGGTTCTCTCTGGTTTCTCTCTGGTTTCTCTCTGGGTTCTCTCTGGTTCTCTCTGGTTTCTCTCTGGTTTCTCTCTGGGTTCTCTCTGGTTCTCTCTGGTTTCTCTCTGGGTTCTCTCTGGTTCTCTCTGGTTTCTCTCTGGGTTCTCTCTGGGTTCTCTCTGGGTTCTCTCTGGTTTCTCTCTGAGTTCTCTCTGGGTTGTCTCAGCCCGTCACGTCACCGTTTGAAACTGTTTTCAGAATCTGAGTTTTAAAACAAAGAAATCGACTCTTGTTGGACAAACTCCATAAACTCTGCGGGAGATGATTACGTAGCAGCTGAGGGTTAAATAAACCTTTTATTTATTAGACGTTTGCTTTCTTTAATTTGCTTTTAGTCCTGTTTAATTGAACCTTGTTGAGAGAACGAGTATTTGGTCTTCATCACTTATGTCACGTTTGCTGAATGAATGAAAACTGATAAAATGCGTAAACTCCATGAAACCGCTTCATTCAACACCGAAAGTTAATTCCAATTAAATCAGAAAACAGTCCAAGTGAATCATTTCAGTCAGTTCTCATGGATTATGTTGACCCAACCCAAACAGAGTAATTACAACAGAGCCGAACCGACGGGTTTCTGTGTAGCATCATCACAGCGCTGAGCCTGGTTTGTTTGGACCGGCTCCTGATGGTATAACTGGAGTACAGAAGCATATTAAGTGTGTTTGTGTGCTGTTAGCTAACCTAAGCCCCACAGTTAGTGACTCTGAGCTGCTGTGGTCAGACTCCCTGATGATGCCAGCTACTCAACAAGCTGCTGGAGCCCAAAATGACCCCTGCAGAACCGCAGCGGCCCCGCCGGCTCCTCCGGGCTGTATACATCTGACATAAATACCCCGTGACGCCTGAAATAGACGCAGCCGTTCACTGTAAACAGGCCGGCGGCGCGCTGCAGACACGCTGCTGCTGCTGCAATGTTTTTATGTTTCCCCAGAAAGACAGTGTGGAGTCAGGCCGAGCTAAAAGTGCAGCAGCAGATATGTATTTACAGCTTTTACTGTACGAGGTTTTCTGCAGGTCCCTGAGGTCCGATCCACCGCTTTCACCTGAGCGGCAAACATTTAACTTCATCTGACCTGAACCTACTAACACCTTATTTTATTTTATTTTATTTATTTTATTACCGTAAAAAACTGTGCATCTTACACCCTTCCCTTTTTTACATTACTTATGTATATTTTTTTATATTTTTATATTTGCACTCTTTGCACTGTTTTTGGTGGCTTTAAATTTCGTTGTACCATTTATAATGACAATAAAGGCATTCTGAGAACTCAACTAAAACCTGATTTATTTAACCGAACTGAGCTGAAAACCACAAACTGAAGGAGGTCTGATGAGAGGAAATGTTCATTATCATGACTAACTGAATGATTTTGGTTTGAGAGATCTGAAGCAGCAGACACTGAGGTGATGAGATGATGTTGAGCTGGAAACAGTTCAGGTGGAAGAGCTGATACTTTCTCTGTGTTTTAGTTTAATGTTTTATCATGTTTTAGGTCAGGGATGGGCAACTGGCGGCCCTCGTCCTCACTCAGTACGGCCCGCAAATAGATCAATAATAATTTAATAATAACAAAAAAATAAATAAATAAAATAATAATAATTGTAATTATTGTGCGCCACACGCAAACATTAGCGGGGCCCGGGCCGCTTTCCGCAACAGCGAATAGGAAAGTCCAGAGCCATGGCCACTAGCAGCGGCAAAAAGAGAAAACTTGACCGAGAAAATCACATTTTTCAGCCAAAATGGGAAGAAGAGTACCTCTTCAGTTTTGTTCTTTGTTATGAAGGAGTTAAAATTCCTTTTTGCACTTTTTTTAAGCAAATGTTTTGTCTTTGTTGCTTATGAAGGACGTGTTAAAATGCATTTATATGCAGGAAATAGTTGCATGTTGGTGCAATAAACATACAGATATAGATTCATATAAAATGTGTTTTTATTGAGAATCATTTGTAGCATCTTTCATATCCAATTATTGGAAGTGCGCGGTCATGTGGCCCTCCAATGATAGTGCTGAAAAAATGTTTGCCCTCTTTATCATGGAAGTTGCCCCTCCCTGATTTAAAGGTTATGTTTTGCTTTTTGCTGTTCCCCTGTTAGATCGATTCTTTTGATGGCAGCTCAAGAACAAGCCGGAGGAATCTCAAGTTAAATAAAGTGTTTATTGGAAGTCACATGTCAAAGCATATCAGCGCTGGGCTCAGTGGAACAGAGCTCCCGCAGGAAATCCGTCAGACTGAGCCTCGATTTCCGGGCATCATTTGCATTTATAGCCTCATAGGTTGGACTCACACTCGACCGAGTATGATTGGACATGAGTAGGTTCAACATGCTTCGTCATATTCTCTGGATCAGCCCAAACAACGTGTGTGAATCTGCACCTGCTTTCCCAGACTTGGAAAAGTACGGAGTACAGAGACTATTTCATTTATAATGTCTAAGAACAAACACCCCTCACTTCCCATGCCAGCTCATTAGTTGTCACTCTGTCACCTGTTCGTTGTCCCCAGCTGCTGCACACAGGCACCAATCACTCCCAGTTCCCTCTTTAGTTCCCAGGCTTTCCTGTCTTTTTGTGGGATCTTTTCCTTGATTTTCACCTTTTCATGCCACGCCACGTCATCACGTCATCACGTCATCAAAGTTAAGTGTTGTTCATGTTATTCCCAGTAATGTTCCTTGTTTTGTTTTTCCTCAGTTTAGTTTTTGGTCATCCGGCTCAGCCTTCTGTTTAACTTTTGTTTGTAAAATAAATAAAGTTTTGCTTTTTACACCTCTGAGTCCGTGTCCCACCATCCTGTGACCGTTACTCCTGCTATCCGTGGGGTCTCTAACTAATTACAGATGTGTGTCACAGCTGTGTGGAACGTGTTCCTCGATGACTTTGCACACAAGGCTTTAAAATCAGGCAAATCAAAGCAAGGCAATTTTATTTATAGAGCACAACTCGTACACAAGGCAATCCAAAGTGCTTCACAGCTACATAAAATCACAAGAAGGCAATAAAATCATTAAAAAGAAATAAAAAAAGAAATAAAATAAAATAAAATAAAATGATAATAATAAAAATTTTAAATCCCATTAAATCAGTGTTTAATGATTGTTGTGATTTCCTGGCACAGGATTGGCTGAAACCCTGCCGGCCTCCAAAGACTTCAAGAGAACGGCCAACACACCGTGACCCGTCTCTATGACATCTCCACGCCGACTCTGCACCGTACGGGCTCCACAGTCAGGTGACCTGCACCTGCAGCTCTGATTGGATGCAGGGAGCATTGAGCCCGGTGAGATGATGAAGACGGCGTCGGTGTGATCATCCTGTAAAAGTGCTGACGCTGGAAACTTGGAAACATCTGCCTGCTTTCACTTCTGGTTTTCACCATCTGCCGGGCTCTGAGTCGCACGGCATTCTGGGATGCGGACGGAGGTTTGCAACTCAGCGAAAACACGGCGGTGAGTAACGCTCTCTATTAATGTTCCTCCGGGGTCACCGGAGGTCACGTGGAGCAGAGGCGAACCGCCCGGCAACAGTGGTGTTCAGGGACCACGTGGTGGTGTTGGTCTGTGAGGGGACCGGTGATCAGAACGGTACGGGTCGGGTCAGAACGGTACGGGTCGGGTCAGAACGGTACGGGTCGGGTCGGGTCAGAACGGTACAGGTCGGGTCAGAACGGTACAGGTCGGGTCGGGTCAGATCGGTACGGGTCGGGTCAGAACGGTACGGGTCGGGTCAGATCGGTACGGGTCGGGTCAGAACGGTACGGGTCGGGTCGGGTCGGTTCAGAACGGTACGGGTCGGGTCAGGTCGGTTCAGATCGGTACGGGTCGGGTCGGGTCGGTTCAGAACGGTACGGGTCGGGTCGGGTCGGGTCGGGTCGGTTCAGATCGGTACGGGTCGGGTCGGGTCGGTTCAGATCGGTACGGGTCGGGTCAAAACGGTACGGGTCGGGTCAAAACGGTACGGGTCGGGTCGGGTCGGGTCGGTTCAGAACGGTACGGGTCGGGTCGGGTCGGTTCAGATCGGTACGGGTCGGGTCAAAACGGTACGGGTCGGGTCAAAACGGTACGGGTCGGGTACGGGTCGGGTCGGGTACGGGTCGGGTCGGGTCGGGTCGGTTCAGATCGGTACGGGTCGGGTCGGGTCGGGTCGGGTAGGTTCAGATCGGTACGGGTCGGGTCGGGTCGGGTCGGGTAGGTTCAGATCGGTACGGGTCGGGTTGGGTCGGGTCGGGTAGGTTCAGATCGGTACGGGTCGGGTCGGGTCGGGTCGGGTAGGTTCAGATCGGTACGGGTCGGGTCGGGTCGGTTCAGATCGGTACGGGTCGGGTCGGGTCGGGTAGGTTCAGATCGGTACGGGTCGGGTCGGGTCGGGTCGGGTAGGTTCAGATCGGTACGGGTCGGGTCGGGTCGGGTCAGATCGGTACGGGTCGGACCCTTGGGCGGGGGGCGGAGTCGAAGCTTAAATAACATCCATAATGTGGAACCATCCATAATGTGGAACCACCTCCCAGCTTCTTCAGCTTCTCCACATTGGCTCGCGGTCCGGTTGGAAAACTTTTTGGTTTGGCCCAGCGCCATCGAGCTCCCGCTGCTCAGCCTCCTCACTGACACCGGAGAGCAGAGCCTGGAACCGGTCCTGTGGGCTCCCTACCCCAAGCAGAAGGGCTGCAGACATGGGAACCATGGGTTCCATGGTTAACGGGTTCCATGAGTTCCATGGGTTCCATGGGTTCCATGGGTTCCATGGGTTCCATGGGTTCCATGGTTAACGGGTTCCATGGGTTCCATGGTTAACGGGTTCCATGAGTTCCATGGGTTCCATGGGTTCCATGGTTAACGGGTTCCATGGTTAACGGGTTCCATGGGTTCCATGGGTTCCATGGGTTCCATGGTTAACGGGTTCCATGGGTTCCATGGTTAACGGGTTCCATGGGTTCCATGGTTAACGGGTTCCATGGTTAACGGGTTCCATGGTTAAGAGGTTCCATGGGTTCCAAGGTTAACGGGTTCCATGGGTTCCATGGTTAACGGGTTCCATGGGTTCCATGGTTAACGGGTTCCATTGGTTCCATGGTAACGGGTTCCATGGGTTCCATGGTTAACGGGTTCCATGGGTTCCAATGTTAACGGGTTCCATGGGTTCCATGGTTAACGGGTTCCATGGGTTCCATGGGTTCCATGGTAACGGGTTCCATGGGTTCCATGGTTAACGGGTTCCATGGTTAACGGGTTCCATGGGTTCCATGGTTAACGGGTTCCATGGTTGAAGGGTTCCATGGGTTCCATGGTTAACGGGTTCCATGGTTAACGGGTTCCATGGTTGACGGGTTCCATGGGTTCCATGGTTAACGGGTTCCATGGTTAAAGGGTTCCATGGGTCCCATGGTTAACGGGTTCCATGGGTTCCATGGTTAACGGGTTCCATGGTTAACGGGTTCCATGGGTTCCATGGTTAACGGGTTCAATGGTTAACGGGTTCCATGGTTAACGGGTTCCATGGTTAAAGGGTTCCATGGGTTCCATGGTTAACGGGTTCAATGGTTAACGGGTTCCATGGTTAACGGGTTCCATGGGTTCCATGGTTAACGGGTTCCATGGGTTCCATGGTAACGGGTTCCATGGGTTCCATGGTTAACGGGTTCCATGGTTAACGGGTTCCATGGGTTCCATGGTTAACGGGTTCCATGGGTTCCATGGGTTCCATGGTTAACGGGTTCCATGGGTTCCATGGTTAACGGGTTCCATGGGTTCCATGGTTAACGGGTTCCATGGTTAAAGGGTTCCATGGGTTCCATGGTTAACGGGTTCCATGGGTTCCATGGTTAACGGGTTCCATTGGTTCCATGGTTAACGGGTTCCATGGGTTCCAATGTTAACGGGTTCCATGGGTTCCATGGTTAACGGGTTCCATGGGTTCCATGGGTTCCATGGTAACGGGTTCCATGGGTTCCATGGTTAAAGGGTTCCATGGTTAACGGGTTCCATGGGTTCCATGGTTAACGGGTTCCATGGTTAAAGGTTTCCATGGGTTCCATGGTTAACGGGTTCCATGGTTAACGGGTTCCATGGTTGACGGGTTCCATGGGTTCCATGGTTAACGGGTTCCATGGTTAAAGGGTTCCATGGGTCCCATGGTTAACGGGTTCCATGGGTTCCATGGTTAACGGGTTCCATGGTTAACGGGTTCCATGGGTTCCATGGTTAACGGGTTCCATGGTTAAAGGGTTCCATGGGTTCCATGGTTAACGGGTTCAATGGTTAACGGGTTCCATGGTTAACGGGTTCCATGGGTTCCATGGTTAACGGGTTCCATGGGTTCCATGGTTAACGGGTTCCATGGTTAACGGATTCCATGGTTAACGGGTTCCATGGTTAACGGGTTCCATGGGTTCCATGGTTAACGGGTTCCATGCTTAAGAGGTTCCATGGGTTCCATGGGTTCCATGGTTAATGGGTTCCATGGTTAACGGGTTCCATGGGTTCCATGGTTAACGGGTTCCATTGGTTCCATGGTAACGGGTTCCATGGGTTCCATGGTTAACGGGTTCCATGGTTAAAGGGTTCCAATGTTAACGGGTTCCATGGGTTCCATGGTTAACGGGTTCAATGGTTAACGGGTTCCATGGTTAACGGGTTCCATGGGTTCCATGGTTAACGGGTTCAATGGTTAACGGGTTCCATGGTTAACGGGTTCCATGGTTAAAGGGTTCCATGGGTTCCATGGTTAACGGGTTCAATGGTTAACGGGTTCCATGGTTAACGGGTTCCATGGGTTCAATGGTTAACGGGTTCCATTGTTAAAGGGTTCCATGGGTTCCATGGTTAACGGGTTCCATGGGTTCCATGGTTAACGGGTTTTATGGGTTCCATGGTTAACGGGTTCCATGGTTAACGGGTTCCATGGGTTCCATGGTTAACGGGTTCCATGGTTAAAGGGTTCCATGGGTTCCATGGTTAACGGGTTCCATGGTTAACGGGTTCCATGGTTGACGGGTTCCATGGGTTCCATGGTTAACGGGTTCCATGGTTAAAGGGTTCCATGGGTCCCATGGTTAACGGGTTCCATGGGTTCCATGGTTAACGGGTTCCATGGTTAACGGGTTCCATGGGTTCCATGGTTAACGGGTTCCATGGTTAAAGGGTTCCATGGGTTCCATGGTTAACGGGTTCCATGGGTTCCATGGTTAACGGGTTCAATGGTTAACGGGTTCCATGGCTAACGGGTTCCATGGGTTCCATGGTTAACGGGTTCCATGGGTTCCATGGTTAACGGGTTCCATGGTTAACGGATTCCATGGTTAACGGGTTCCATGGTTAACGGGTTCCATGGGTTCCATGGGTTCCATGGTTAATGGGTTCCATGGTTAACGGGTTCCATTGGTTCCATGGTAACGGGTTCCATGGGTTCCATGGTTAACGGGTTCCATGGTTAAAGGGTTCCAATGTTAACGGGTTCCATGGGTTCCATGGTTGACGGGTTCAATGGTTAACGGGTTCCATGGTTAACGGGTTCCATGGGTTCCATGGTTAACGGGTTCAATGGTTAACGGGTTCCATGGTTAACGGGTTCCATGGGTTCCATGGTTAACGGGTTCCATGGGTTCCATGGTAACGGGTTCCATGGGTTCCATGGTTAACGGGTTCCATGGTTAACGGGTTCCATGGGTTCCATGGTTAACGGGTTCCATGGGTTCCATGGGTTCCATGGGTTCCATGGTTAACGGGTTCCATGGGTTCCATGGTTAACGGGTTCCATGGTTAAAGGGTTCCATGGGTTCCATGGTTAACGGGTTCCATGGTTAACTACCCTGATCCGCCCTCTGCGCCGTCCTAGTTCCTCACGCACTTATTGTTTCCTCCACCACTGGCACTCTCTATATTTTCATTACCCTCTACCCGAACCAGGGTTTGAATCCCAGTCCTGCTTTTCTTACCTCTTTTATTTCTTCCCCTACCCGAACCAGGGTTTGCATCCCCACCCCGCTGTTACTGGTGTGCAGTTGGTGAGAGGCTGGTTGGTTATCGCACTTACTCTTGCACTAGTTTTGCTCTTAGCTGTTTGGTATTAGAAGGAAATGCACTTATGATTTCTTGTGACCTGAAGTTCTTTTGCCTACCGATGTTGAACGCACTTATTGTAAGTCGCTTTGGTTAAAAGCGTCTGCAAAATGACCGTAATGTAATGTTAACGGGTTCCATGGTTAACGGGTTCCATGGTTAACGGGTTCCATGGGTTCCATGGTTAACAGGTTCCATGGGTTCGATGGTTAACGGGTTCAATGGTTAACAGGTTCCATGGTTAACGGGTTCCATGGTTAAAGGGTTCCATGGGTTCCATGGTTAACGGGTTCCATGGGTTCCATGGTTAACGGGTTCAATGGTTAACGGGTTCCATGGTTAACGGGTTCCATGGGTTCCATGGTTAACGGATTCCATGGTTAACGGGTTCCATGGTTAAAAGGTTCCATGGGTTCCATGGTTAACGGGTTCCATGGTTAACGGGTTCCATGGGTTCCATGGTTAACGGGTTCCATGGTTAACGGGTTCCATGGGTTCCATGGTTAACGGGTTCCATGGGTTCCATGGTTAACGGGTTCCATGGGTTCCATGGTAACGGGTTCCATGGGTTCCATGGTTAACGGGTTCCATGGTTAAAGGGTTCCATGGTTAACGGGTTCCATGGGTTCCATGGTTAACGGGTTCCATGGTTAACGGGTTCCATTATTAAAGGGTTCCATGGGTTCCATGGTTAACGGGTTCAATGGTTAACGGGTTCCATGGTTAACGGGTTCCATGGTTAACGGGTTCCATGGGTTCCATGGTTAACGGGTTCCATTGTTAAAGGGTTCCATGGGTTCCATGGTTAACGGGTTCCATGGGTTCCATGGTTAACGGGTTCCATGGGTTCCATGGTTAACGGGTTCCATGGTTAACGATTCCATGGTTAACGGGTTCCATGGGTTCCATGGTTAACGGGTTCCATGGTTAACGGGTTCCATGGGTTCCATGGTTAACGGGTTCAATGGTTAACGGGTTTCATGGTTAACGGGTTCCATGGGTTCCATGGTTAACGGTTTCCATGGGTTCCATGGTTAACGGATTCCATGGTTAACGGGTTCCATGGGTTCCATGGTTAACGGGTTCCATGGGTTCCATGGTTAATGGATTCCATGGTTAACGGGTTCCATGGTTAATGGGTTCCATGGGTTCCATGGTTAACGGGTTCCATGGTTAACGGGTTCCATGGGTTCCATGGTTAACGGGTTCCATGGGTTCCATGGTTAACAGGTTCCATGGGTTCCATGGTTAATGGGTTCCATGGTTAACGGGTTCCATGGTTAACGGGTTCCATCGGTTCCATGGTTAACGGGTTCCATGGGTTCCATGGTTAACAGGTTCCATGGGTTCCATGGTTAATGGGTTCCATGGTTAACGGGTTCCATGGGTTCCATGGTTAACGGTTTCCATGGGTTCCATGGTTAACGGATTCCATGGTTAACGGGTTCCATGGGTTCCATGGTTAACGGGTTCCATGGGTTCCATGGTTAATGGATTCCATGGTTAACGGGTTCCATGGTTAATGGGTTCCATGGGTTCCATGGTTAACGGGTTCCATGGTTAACGGGTTCCATGGTTAACGGGTTCCATCGGTTCCATGGTTAACGGGTTCCATCGGTTCCATGGTTAACGGGTTCCATGGGTTCCATGGTTAACAGGTTCCATGGGTTCCATGGTTAATGGGTTCCATGGTTAACGGGTTCCATGGGTTCCATGGTTAACGGGTTCCATGGTTAACGGGTTCCATGGTTAACGGGTTCCATGGGTTCCATGGTTAATGGGTTCCATGGTTAACGGGTTCCATGGGTTCCATGGTTAATTGGTTCCATGGTTAACAGGTTCCATGGGTTCCATGGTTAACGGGTTCCATGGGACCGGAACATGGGAACATGCGCTCTGATGGCGTTCTGATGGCGCTCTGATGGCGTTCTGATGGCGCTCTGATGGCGTTCTGATGGCGTTCTGATGGCGCTCTGATGGCGTTCTGATGGCGCTTTGGTGGCGTTCTGATGGCGTTCTGATGGCGCTCTGATGGCGTTCTGATGGCGTTCTGATGGCGCTTTGGTGGCGTTCTGATGGCGTTCTGATGGCGCTCTGATGGCGTTCTGATGGCGTTCTGATGGCGCTCTGATGGCGCTCTGATGGCGTTCTGATGGCGTTCTGATGGCGTTCTGATGGCGCTTTGTTGGCGTTCTGATGGCGTTCTGATGGCGTTCTGATGGCGTTCTGATGGCGTTCTGATGGCGCTCTGATGGCGTTCTGATGGTGTTCTGATGGCGCTCTGATGGCGTTCTGATGGCGTTCTGATGGCGTTCTGATGGCGTTCTGATGGCGTTCTGATGGCGCTCTGATGGCGTTCTGATGGCGTTCTGATTGCGTTCTGATGGCGTTCTGATGGCGTTCTGATGGCGCTCTGATGGCGCTCTGATGGCGTTCTGATGGCGTTCTGATGGCGCTCTGATGGCGTTCTGATGGCGTTCTGATGGCGTTCTGATGGCGCTCTGATGGCGTTCTGATGGCGCTCTGATGGCGCTCTGATGGCGTTCTGATGGCGCTCTGATGGCGTTCTGTTGGCGTTCTGATGGCGTTCTGATGGCGCTCTGATGGCGCTCTGATGGCGTTCTGATGGCGTTCTGATGGCGTTCTGATGGCGTTCTGATTGCGTTCTGATGGCGCTCTGATGGCGTTCTGATGGCGTTCTGATGGCGTTCTGATGGCGTTCTGATGGCGTTCTGATGGCGTTCTGATGGCGCTCTGATGGCGTTCTGATGGCGCTCTGATGGCGCTCTGATGGCTTTCTGATGGCGCTCTGATGGCGCTCTGATGGCGTTCTGATGGCGCTCTGATGGCGTTCTGATGGCGTTCTGATGGCGTTCTGATGGCGTTCTGATGGCGTTCTGATGGCGCTCTGATGGCGCTCTGATGGCGTTCTGATGGCGTTCTGATGGCGTTCTGATGGCGTTCTGATGGCGCTCTGATGGCTTTCTGATGGCGCTCTGATGGCGTTCTGATGTCGGTGGTCTCTGGGGGTCTCGGCTCTGAGATAAGGTGGAGCTAAACCGCTTTGGGTTCCCAAACTCCATCAATGTGGGCCTCCCCTCTGAAATCAGTGACACCTCCGCGCCCCCCCCCCCGCGCCATGAAATTAATTATTTATGTTGTTGTTGTTGTTCAGCACTTTGTAACTTGTTTTTGACAAGTGCTATATGAATAAAGATTATTATTATTACTATTATAATAAAAATGACAGCAAACCAGATTCCATTCTCAAGAAACACTTTATCTGGCACTTATTGATATGCACCCTCATTTCTTACAAACATATGATTTTGTTTCAAAACTAACCAATCACTGGTTCAAACCATTTCAGCTGAATTTTAACAATAAAATTCAATAAAACAATAAAAAAAATTAACAATAAAACAATAAACAATAAAACAATAAAAGTGAACAATAAAAAAAATGAAGTGCAAGATAGTTGCTATCATAAATTCAAACGTAAATCAACAAGGCCTAAAACGAGGCCTTTGGGCCCTAAACGCTGTAAACGCTGCCATAACGCATCAAAGACTGTAAGGTGCTGAAGGTCTGTAGGCTACTGTAGATCTGTCTCCCAAGACAAGTACCCTGTTGGACAAAAAAAGATGAAATTAGTAGGCCATTTACTTTACCAATAGACTGCTGATTTTACGCCCATATCCCCGAACGAATATTATTCTCACCTCAGTGTGAAGGATGGTGCTGCGCCCGCTGTGCGCACAGACGACTTATACGGGGCTGCTGAGTGGAGAGGAATAGGCGCAGGTCATCTTCCACTGCAAGCCTTGAACGGTACTTGTTCTTGATGTACGTCAAGGCAGAAAATCCAGACTCACACATATAGGTGGATGAGGAGGGCGTGAGCTTCACCATAGCTTTTTCTGTAAGGGTTTGATATTCGTTCTCCACTGATAGCCAAAAGCTTCCGATGGAT
Organism: Odontesthes bonariensis; assembly: GCF_027942865.1. NCBI lineage: Eukaryota > Metazoa > Chordata > Actinopteri > Atheriniformes > Atherinopsidae > Odontesthes > Odontesthes bonariensis. Next base: position 47,386,208 of record NC_134506.1, on the reverse strand, counting down.
ACGCGCGTAATCTTCTGCTGCAGCTCCCGGTCAGCGGTCAGATCAGCCAGAGCTTCCTTCTCGTGTATGGACAGTCCGTCACTTGGTGTTGGGTTGAACAAGAATGGATTTCGAATCCACTCGTGCTTCACCGTGTCTTCAGTGAAGTGTTCACCAAACTGCCTGCACATCCCTCGGAGGTGTTCTGAAATGACAGGCAGTATGGTGTCTAAAGGCAGATCTGCGCGCGTCATGACATCTTCTACGGTAGAAAACATCTCCAAAGACCCCTGGTCAACACGTGTAGCCCACAAATCCAGCTTATTCCTGAAAGCAGTAACACGTTCGTTTGCAACAAACACATTGCACTCCTTTCCCTGCAGAGATGCATTAAGCATGTTCATGCGGTCGAAGATGTCAGCGAGGTAGGCCAGTTTAGCCACCCAGGTCATATCTTCCATGTGCCGCAGCAGTGGGGACTTGGCATCTGCGAGGAAAAGCAGTATTTCCTCGCGCAGTTCACAGAGGCGAGTTAGGACTTTTCCCCGAGATAACCAACGGACTTCGGTGTGTAGAAGCAGCCCTCTGTAATGAGCGCCCATTTCCTCGCACAAGATGCTGAACAGACAGCTGTTCAGCGCACGGGCTTTGATGAAGTTGACTATTAGGACAGCTTCGTTCAGGACCGTGCGTAGCTGTTCCGGCATCTTCTTGGCTGCCAGGGCCTGTCGATGTATGATGCAGTGACTCCAAACAGCAGCTGGTGCCACTTGCTGTATTCTGGTTATGAGGCCACTCCGACGGCCGGTCATAGCTCTCGCCCCATCACTGCATATGCCACAGCAGCGTGTCCAGTCAATGTCATTCTCTCTCATGAAATCGTTCATAATAGTGAACATTTCCTCACCAGTCGCACGGGCAGGTAGGGGACGGCAGAATAAAAACTCCTCTTTAATATCCAGGCATTCTCTGTAGCGCACATATACAAGCACTTGTGCACAGCTGGCCACGTCAGTGGATTCGTCGATCTGAAGCGCAAAAACTTTACTCTCCTTGATAGCATCAATCACTTGGTCCTTAACGTCCAACGCCATGTCAGAGATCCGTCGGGCAACAGTGTTGTCCGACAGCGGTATTGGGTGCAATTTAGCCGCAGCTGCCTCTCCGATCATTATGGTACACATTTCTTTGGCGAATGGCAAAGCAAATGTCTCTCCTTTGCTGTGTGGCTTCCCTGCTTTGGCAATGCGCAGTGCCCCCCGATAAGATGCTTCAGTGGCCTTGGAATTCGTTGCGCTAAAATCCAGAATCATTCTCTTTTCTCCTTGTAGCATTTGAAGTTTTCTTTTGAAGAACTCTGGAGGTTTTTCAACTAACTCGCGGTGCTTAGTTGTCAAGTGCCTGCGTAGCTTAGCCGGCCGAAGGCTGTCGTTAGCTAGCACCTCTTTACATATTACACACTGGGGTTGAGGATAATTAGTTGGTCCTGTTGAGGTAAACCCCAAATTGATATAAATATCATCGTATTTTCGCCGTTTGGCTTTACTACCCATATTGGGCTCGGGCCGTTCAGAAACTGTGAGAAACTTGTCCATTTTAAGCTATGTATTGATAGTACCGGTCGATAGAAATTAACGGTAACTAGCTTGCTGCTAGCTCGAGTGACAGCACTGTTGCTAGGTTACGTTATGAAGTTTGGCACAATACATTCTCACGCAAAATATTTAGAATTGCCTACATCTCTTCTATAATTTATTTATATTTTATAATGTTGACAATTGCGAAAAACAAAATAAAAAATATAGATAGTTCTAAAATGAAATCAACATGTTTCCTTTTTTTTTTTTAATCAACCTTCCGTGCCCCCCCTCAAATCATTTGGCGCCCCCCAGGGGACGCGCGCCTCACAGTTTGGGAACCTCTGAGCTAAACAAAGCAAAGCTCCAACACTGGCTGACCAGCAGCTTCTCTCCTGATGAATCTCTCAGCCACTAAATCCTGATCTGCTGCGTTATGTAACTCCTGGATCCTGAGGGAAGCCCTGAAGCCCGCCGAGAGCTGCTATCAGTTCCTCTAAAGGGGGCTTAGGGTTAGGAATAAAGGGGGAGTGCTGTGTGTCTGATGGCTGAACTCCCAGAAAGGCCCCGAGCCAGCTCCACCTCTGATGGAGTCAACCCTCTGAGGTTCTGTTCTAACCGGAGAACATGGTTCTGTCAGCTCTCAGAGGAACACCTAACCGGAGAACATGGTTCTGTCAGCTCTCACAGAGGAACATCTAACCAGAGAACATGGTTCTGTCAGCTCTCAGAGGAACATCTAACCAGAGAACATGGTTCTGTCAGCTCTCAGAGGAACATCTAACCAGAGAACATGGTTCTGTCAGCTCTCAGAGGAACATCTAACCAGAGAACATGGTTCTGTCAGCTCTCAGAGAAGAACACCTAACCAGAGAACATGGTTCTGTCAGCTCTCACAGAGGAACATCTAACCGGAGAACATGGTTCTGTCAGCTCTCACAGAGGAACATCTAACCAGAGAACATGGTTCTGTCAGCTCTCAGAGGAACATCTAACCAGAGAACATGGTTATGTCAGCTCTCAGAGGAACATCTAACCAGAGAACATGGTTCTGTCAGCTCTCACAGAGGAACATCTAACCAGAGAACATGGTTCTCTCAGCTCTCAGAGGAACATCTAACCAGAGAACATGGTTCTGTCAGCTCTCACAGAGGAACATCTAACCAGAGAACATGGTTCTGTCAGCTCTAACAGAGGAACACCTAACCAGAGAACATGGTTCTCTCAGCTCTAAGAGGAACACCTAACCAGAGAACATGGTTCTCTCAGCTCTCACAGAGAAACATCTAACCAGAGAACAGAGTTCTGTCAGCTCTCACAGAGGAACATCTAACCAGAGAACATGGTTCTGTCAGCTCTCTCAGAGGAACACCTAACCAGAGAACATGGTTCTCTCAGCTCTCACAGAGGAACACCTAACCAGAGAACATGGTTCTGTCAGCTCTCACAGAGGAACATCTAACCAGAGAACATGGTTCTGTCAGCTCTAAGAGGAACACCTAACCAGAGAACATGGTTCTGTCAGCTCTCAGAGGAACACCTAACCAGAGAACATGGTTCTGTCAGCTCTCAGAGGAACACCTAACCAGAGAACATGGTTCTGTCAGCTCTCACAGAGGAACATCTAACCAGAGAACATGGTTCTGTCAGCTCTCACAGAGGAACATCTAACCAGAGAACATGGTTCTGTCAGCTCTAAGAGGAACACCTAACCAGAGAACATGGTTCTGTCAGGTCTAACAGAGGAACATCTAACCAGAGAACATGGTTCTGTCAGCTCTCAGAGGAACACCTAACCAGAGAACATGGTTCTGTCAGCTCTCACAGAGGAACATCTAACCAGAGAACATGGTTCTGTCAGCTCTCACAGAGGAACATCTAACCAGAGAACATGGTTCTGTCAGGTCTAACAGAGGAACATCTAACCAGAGAACATGGTTCTGTCAGCTCTCAGAGGAACACCTAACCAGAGAACATGGTTCTGTCAGCTCTCACAGAGGAACATCTAACCAGAGAACATGGTTCTGTCAGCTCTCACAGAGGAACATCTAACCAGAGAACATGGTTCTGTCAGCTCTAACAGAGGAACATCTAACCAGAGAACATGGTTCTTTCAGCTCTCACAGAGGAACATCTAACCGGAGAACATGGTTCTGTCAGCTCTCACAGAGGAACATCTAACCAGAGAACATGGTTCTGTCAGCTCTCACAGAGGAACATCTAACCAGAGAACATGGTTCTGTCAGCTCTCACAGAGGAACATCTAACCAGAGAACAGAGTTCTGTCAGCTCTCACAGAGGAACATCTAACCAGAGAACATGGTTCTCTCAGCTCTCACAGAGGAACATCTAACCAGAGAACATGGTTCTGTCAGCTCTAACAGAGGAACACCTAACCAGAGAACATGGTTCTGTCAGGTCTAACAGAGGAACATCTAACCAGAGAACAGAGTTCTGTCAGCTCTCACAGAGGAACATCTAACCAGAGAACAGAGTTCTGTCAGCTCTCACAGAGGAACATCTAACCAGAGAACATGGTTCTGTCAGCTCTCACAGAGGAACATCTAACCAGAGAACAGAGTTCTGTCAGCTCTCACAGAGGAACATCTAACCAGAGAACATGGTTCTGTCAGCTCTAACAGAGGAACATCTAACCAGAGAACATGGTTCTGTCAGCTCTAACAGAGGAACATCTAACCAGAGAACATGGTTCTGTCAGCTCTCTCAGAGGAACATCTAATCAGAGAACATGGTTCTTTCAGCTCTCAGAGGAACATCTAACCAGAGAACATGGTTCTGTCAGCTCTCTCAGAGGAACACCTAACCAGAGAACATGGTTCTGTCAGCTCTCTCAAAGGAACACCTAACCAGAGAACATGGTTCTGTCAGCTCTCTCAGAGGAACATCTAACCAGAGAACATGGTTCTGTCAGCTCTCTCAGAGGAACATCTAATCAGAGAACATGGTTCTTTCAGCTCTCAGAGGAACATCTAACCAGAGAACATGGTTCTGTCAGCTCTCAGAGGAACATCTAACCAGAAAACATGGTTCTTTCAGCTCTCAGAGGAACATCTAACTAGAGAACATGGTTCTGTCAGGTCTAACAGAGGAACATCTAACCAGAGAACATGATTCTGTCAGCTCTCTCAGATGAACATCTAATCAGAGAACATGGTTCTGTCAGCTCTCACAGAGGAACATCTAACCAGAGAACATGGTTCTGTCAGCTCTCTCAGATGAACATCTAATCAGAGAACATGGTTCTGTCAGCTCTCACAGAGGAACACCTAACCAGAGAACATGGTTCTCTCAGCTCTCAGAGGAACATCTAATAGGAGAACATGGTTCTTTCAGCTCTCAGAGGAACATCTAACTAGAGAACATGGTTCTGTCAGGTCTAACAGAGGAACATCTAACCAGAGAACATGGTTCTGTCAGCTCTCTCAGATGAACATCTAATCAGAGAACATGGTTCTTTCAGCTCTCAGAGGAACATCTAACCAGAGAACATGGTTCTGTCAGCTCTCAGATGAACATCTAATCAGAGAACATGGTTCTTTCAGCTCTCAGAGGAACATCTAATCAGAGAACATGGTTCTTTCAGCTCTCAGAGGAACATCTAACTAGAGAACATGGTTCTGTCAGGTCTAACAGAGGAACATCTAACCAGAGAACATGGTTCTGTCAGCTCTCAGAGGAACACCTAACCAGAGAACATGGTTCTGTCAGCTCTCACAGAGGAACATCTAACCAGAGAACATGGTTCTGTCAGCTCTCACAGAGGAACATCTAACCAGAGAACATGGTTCTGTCAGCTCTAAGAGGAACACCTAACCAGAGAACATGGTTCTGTCAGGTCTAACAGAGGAACATCTAACCAGAGAACATGGTTCTGTCAGCTCTCAGAGGAACACCTAACCAGAGAACATGGTTCTGTCAGCTCTCACAGAGGAACATCTAACCAGAGAACATGGTTCTGTCAGCTCTCACAGAGGAACATCTAACCAGAGAACATGGTTCTGTCAGGTCTAACAGAGGAACATCTAACCAGAGAACATGGTTCTGTCAGCTCTCAGAGGAACACCTAACCAGAGAACATGGTTCTGTCAGCTCTCACAGAGGAACATCTAACCAGAGAACATGGTTCTGTCAGCTCTCACAGAGGAACATCTAACCAGAGAACATGGTTCTGTCAGCTCTAACAGAGGAACATCTAACCAGAGAACATGGTTCTTTCAGCTCTCACAGAGGAACATCTAACCGGAGAACATGGTTCTGTCAGCTCTCACAGAGGAACATCTAACCAGAGAACATGGTTCTGTCAGCTCTCACAGAGGAACATCTAACCAGAGAACATGGTTCTGTCAGCTCTCACAGAGGAACATCTAACCAGAGAACATGGTTCTCTCAGCTCTCACAGAGGAACATCTAACCAGAGAACATGGTTCTGTCAGCTCTAACAGAGGAACACCTAACCAGAGAACATGGTTCTGTCAGGTCTAACAGAGGAACATCTAACCAGAGAACAGAGTTCTGTCAGCTCTCACAGAGGAACATCTAACCAGAGAACAGAGTTCTGTCAGCTCTCACAGAGGAACATCTAACCAGAGAACATGGTTCTGTCAGCTCTCACAGAGGAACATCTAACCAGAGAACAGAGTTCTGTCAGCTCTCACAGAGGAACATCTAACCAGAGAACAGAGTTCTGTCAGCTCTCACAGAGGAACATCTAACCAGAGAACATGGTTCTGTCAGCTCTCACAGAGGAACATCTAACCAGAGAACAGAGTTCTGTCAGCTCTCACAGAGGAACATCTAACCAGAGAACAGAGTTCTGTCAGCTCTCACAGAGGAACATCTAACCAGAGAACATGGTTCTGTCAGCTCTCACAGAGGAACATCTAACCAGAGAACAGAGTTCTGTCAGCTCTCACAGAGGAACATCTAACCAGAGAACATGGTTCTCTCAGCTCTCACAGAGGAACATCTAACCAGAGAACATGGTTCTGTCAGCTCTAACAGAGGAACACCTAACCAGAGAACATGGTTCTGTCAGGTCTAACAGAGGAACATCTAACCAGAGAACAGAGTTCTGTCAGCTCTCACAGAGGAACATCTAACCAGAGAACAGAGTTCTGTCAGCTCTCACAGAGGAACATCTAACCAGAGAACATGGTTCTGTCAGCTCTCACAGAGGAACATCTAACCAGAGAACAGAGTTCTGTCAGCTCTCACAGAGGAACATCTAACCAGAGAACATGGTTCTGTCAGCTCTAACAGAGGAACATCTAACCAGAGAACATGGTTCTGTCAGCTCTAACAGAGGAACATCTAACCAGAGAACATGGTTCTGTCAGCTCTCTCAGAGGAACATCTAATCAGAGAACATGGTTCTTTCAGCTCTCAGAGGAACATCTAACCAGAGAACATGGTTCTGTCAGCTCTCTCAGAGGAACACCTAACCAGAGAACATGGTTCTGTCAGCTCTCTCAAAGGAACACCTAACCAGAGAACATGGTTCTGTCAGCTCTCTCAGAGGAACATCTAACCAGAGAACATGGTTCTGTCAGCTCTCTCAGAGGAACATCTAATCAGAGAACATGGTTCTTTCAGCTCTCAGAGGAACATCTAACCAGAGAACATGGTTCTGTCAGCTCTCAGAGGAACATCTAACCAGAAAACATGGTTCTTTCAGCTCTCAGAGGAACATCTAACTAGAGAACATGGTTCTGTCAGGTCTAACAGAGGAACATCTAACCAGAGAACATGGTTCTGTCAGCTCTCTCAGATGAACATCTAATCAGAGAACATGGTTCTGTCAGCTCTCACAGAGGAACATCTAACCAGAGAACATGGTTCTGTCAGCTCTCTCAGATGAACATCTAATCAGAGAACATGGTTCTGTCAGCTCTCACAGAGGAACACCTAACCAGAGAACATGGTTCTCTCAGCTCTCAGAGGAACATCTAATAGGAGAACATGGTTCTTTCAGCTCTCAGAGGAACATCTAACTAGAGAACATGGTTCTGTCAGGTCTAACAGAGGAACATCTAACCAGAGAACATGGTTCTGTCAGCTCTCTCAGATGAACATCTAATCAGAGAACATGGTTCTTTCAGCTCTCAGAGGAACATCTAACCAGAGAACATGGTTCTGTCAGCTCTCAGATGAACATCTAATCAGAGAACATGGTTCTTTCAGCTCTCAGAGGAACATCTAATCAGAGAACATGGTTCTTTCAGCTCTCAGAGGAACATCTAACTAGAGAACATGGTTCTGTCAGGTCTAACAGAGGAACATCTAACCAGAGAACATGGTTCTGTCAGCTCTCAGAGGAACACCTAACCAGAGAACATGGTTCTGTCAGCTCTCACAGAGGAACATCTAACCAGAGAACATGGTTCTGTCAGCTCTCACAGAGGAACATCTAACCAGAGAACATGGTTCTGTCAGCTCTAAGAGGAACACCTAACCAGAGAACATGGTTCTGTCAGGTCTAACAGAGGAACATCTAACCAGAGAACATGGTTCTGTCAGCTCTCAGAGGAACACCTAACCAGAGAACATGGTTCTGTCAGCTCTCACAGAGGAACATCTAACCAGAGAACATGGTTCTGTCAGCTCTCACAGAGGAACATCTAACCAGAGAACATGGTTCTGTCAGGTCTAACAGAGGAACATCTAACCAGAGAACATGGTTCTGTCAGCTCTCAGAGGAACACCTAACCAGAGAACATGGTTCTGTCAGCTCTCACAGAGGAACATCTAACCAGAGAACATGGTTCTGTCAGCTCTCACAGAGGAACATCTAACCAGAGAACATGGTTCTGTCAGCTCTAACAGAGGAACATCTAACCAGAGAACATGGTTCTTTCAGCTCTCACAGAGGAACATCTAACCGGAGAACATGGTTCTGTCAGCTCTCACAGAGGAACATCTAACCAGAGAACATGGTTCTGTCAGCTCTCACAGAGGAACATCTAACCAGAGAACATGGTTCTGTCAGCTCTCACAGAGGAACATCTAACCAGAGAACAGAGTTCTGTCAGCTCTCACAGAGGAACATCTAACCAGAGAACATGGTTCTCTCAGCTCTCACAGAGGAACATCTAACCAGAGAACATGGTTCTGTCAGCTCTAACAGAGGAACACCTAACCAGAGAACATGGTTCTGTCAGGTCTAACAGAGGAACATCTAACCAGAGAACAGAGTTCTGTCAGCTCTCACAGAGGAACATCTAACCAGAGAACAGAGTTCTGTCAGCTCTCACAGAGGAACATCTAACCAGAGAACATGGTTCTGTCAGCTCTCACAGAGGAACATCTAACCAGAGAACAGAGTTCTGTCAGCTCTCACAGAGGAACATCTAACCAGAGAACATGGTTCTGTCAGCTCTAACAGAGGAACATCTAACCAGAGAACATGGTTCTGTCAGCTCTAACAGAGGAACATCTAACCAGAGAACATGGTTCTGTCAGCTCTCTCAGAGGAACATCTAATCAGAGAACATGGTTCTTTCAGCTCTCAGAGGAACATCTAACCAGAGAACATGGTTCTGTCAGCTCTCTCAGAGGAACACCTAACCAGAGAACATGGTTCTGTCAGCTCTCTCAAAGGAACACCTAACCAGAGAACATGGTTCTGTCAGCTCTCTCAGAGGAACATCTAACCAGAGAACATGGTTCTGTCAGCTCTCTCAGAGGAACATCTAATCAGAGAACATGGTTCTTTCAGCTCTCAGAGGAACATCTAACCAGAGAACATGGTTCTGTCAGCTCTCAGAGGAACATCTAACCAGAAAACATGGTTCTTTCAGCTCTCAGAGGAACATCTAACTAGAGAACATGGTTCTGTCAGGTCTAAAAGAGGAACATCTAACCAGAGAACATGGTTCTGTCAGCTCTCTCAGATGAACATCTAATCAGAGAACATGGTTCTGTCAGCTCTCACAGAGGAACATCTAACCAGAGAACATGGTTCTGTCAGCTCTCTCAGATGAACATCTAATCAGAGAACATGGTTCTGTCAGCTCTCACAGAGGAACACCTAACCAGAGAACATGGTTCTCTCAGCTCTCAGAGGAACATCTAATAGGAGAACATGGTTCTTTCAGCTCTCAGAGGAACATCTAACTAGAGAACATGGTTCTGTCAGGTCTAACAGAGGAACATCTAACCAGAGAACATGGTTCTGTCAGCTCTCTCAGATGAACATCTAATCAGAGAACATGGTTCTTTCAGCTCTCAGAGGAACATCTAACCAGAGAACATGGTTCTGTCAGCTCTCAGATGAACATCTAATCAGAGAACATGGTTCTTTCAGCTCTCAGAGGAACATCTAATCAGAGAACATGGTTCTTTCAGCTCTCAGAGGAACATCTAACTAGAGAACATGGTTCTGTCAGCTCTCACAGAGGAACATCTAACCAGAGAACATGGTTCTGCCAGCTCTCAGAGGATCATCTAACCAGAGAACATGGTTCTGCCAGCTCTCAGAGGAACATCTAACCAGAGAACATGGTTCTGTCAGCTCTCAGAGGAACATCTAACCAGAGAACATGGTTCTGTCAGCTCTCACAGAGGAACATCTAATCAGAGAACATGGTTCTTTGAGCTCTCAGAGGAACACCTAACCAGAGAACATGGTTCTGTCAGCTCTCAGAGGAACATCTAACCAGAGAACATGGTTCTGTCAGCTCTCTCAGAGGAACATCTAACCAGAGAACATGGTTCTGTCAGCTCTCAGAGGAACATCTAACCAGAGAACATGGTTCTAACAGAGGAACACCTAACCAGAGAACATGGTTCTAACAGAGGAACATCTAACCAGAGAACATGGTTCTGTCAGCTCTCAGAGGAACATCTAACCAGAGAACATGGTTCTGTCAGCTCTCTCAGAGGAACATCTAACCAGAGAACATGGTTCTAACAGAGGAACACCTAACCAGAGAACATGGTTCTAACAGAGGAACACCTAACCAGAGAACATGGTTCTAACAGAGGAACATCTAACCAGAGAACATGGTTCTGTCAGCTCTCACAGAGGAACATCTAACCAGAGAACATGGTTCTCTCAGCTCTCAGAGGAACATCTAACCAGAGAACATGGTTCTGTCAGCTCTCACAGAGGAACATCTAACCAGAGAACATGGTTCTGTCAGCTCTCACAGAGGAACATCTAACCAGAGAACAGAGTTCTGTCAGCTCTCACAGAGGAACATCTAACCAGAGAACATGGTTCTGTCAGCTCTAACAGAGGAACACCTAACCAGAGAACATGGTTCTCTCAGCTCTAAGAGGAACACCTAACCAGAGAACATGGTTCTCTCAGCTCTCACAGAGAAACATCTAACCAGAGAACAGAGTTCTGTCAGCTCTCACAGAGGAACATCTAACCAGAGAACATGGTTCTGTCAGCTCTCTCAGAGGAACACCTAACCAGAGAACATGGTTCTCTCAGCTCTCACAGAGGAACACCTAACCAGAGAACATGGTTCTGTCAGCTCTCACAGAGGAACATCTAACCAGAGAACATGGTTCTGTCAGCTCTAAGTGGAACACCTAACCAGAGAACATGGTTCTGTCAGGTCTAACAGAGGAACATCTAACCAGAGAACATGGTTCTGTCAGCTCTCAGAGGAACACCTAACCAGAGAACATGGTTCTGTCAGCTCTCACAGAGGAACACCTAACCAGAGAACATGGTTCTGTCAGCTCTCACAGAGGAACATCTAACCAGAGAACATGGTTCTGTCAGCTCTAAGAGGAACACCTAACCAGAGAACATGGTTCTGTCAGGTCTAACAGAGGAACATCTAACCAGAGAACATGGTTCTGTCAGCTCTCAGAGGAACACCTAACCAGAGAACATGGTTCTGTCAGCTCTCACAGAGGAACATCTAACCAGAGAACATGGTTCTGTCAGCTCTCACAGAGGAACATCTAACCAGAGAACATGGTTCTGTCAGGTCTAACAGAGGAACATCTAACCAGAGAACATGGTTCTGTCAGCTCTCAGAGGAACACCTAACCAGAGAACATGGTTCTGTCAGCTCTCAGAGGAACACCTAACCAGAGAACATGGTTCTGTCAGCTCTCACAGAGGAACATCTAACCAGAGAACATGGTTCTCTCAGCTCTCACAGAGGAACATCTAACCGGAGAACATGGTTCTGTCAGCTCTCACAGAGGAACATCTAACCAGAGAACATGGTTCTGTCAGCTCTCACAGAGGAACATCTAACCAGAGAACATGGTTCTGTCAGCTCTAACAGAGGAACACCTAACCAGAGAACATGGTTCTGTCAGGTCTAACAGAGGAACATCTAACCAGAGAACAGAGTTCTGTCAGCTCTCACAGAGGAACATCTAACCAGAGAACAGAGTTCTGTCAGCTCTCACAGAGGAACATCTAACCAGAGAACATGGTTCTGTCAGCTCTCACAGAGGAACATCTAACCAGAGAACAGAGTTCTGTCAGCTCTCACAGAGGAACATCTAACCAGAGAACATGGTTCTGTCAGCTCTAACAGAGGAACATCTAACCAGAGAACATGGTTCTGTCAGCTCTAACAGAAGAACATCTAACCAGAGAACATGGTTCTGTCAGCTCTCTCAGAGGAACATCTAATCAGAGAACATGGTTCTTTCAGCTCTCAGAGGAACATCTAACCAGAGAACATGGTTCTGTCAGCTCTCTCAGAGGAACACCTAACCAGAGAACATGGTTCTGTCAGCTCTCTCAAAGGAACACCTAACCAGAGAACATGGTTCTGTCAGCTCTCTCAGAGGAACATCTAACCAGAGAACATGGTTCTGTCAGCTCTCTCAGAGGAACATCTAATCAGAGAACATGGTTCTTTCAGCTCTCAGAGGAACATCTAACCAGAGAACATGGTTCTGTCAGCTCTCAGAGGAACATCTAACCAGAGAACATGGTTCTTTCAGCTCTCAGAGGAACATCTAACTAGAGAACATGGTTCTGTCAGGTCTAACAGAGGAACATCTAACCAGAGAACATGGTTCTGTCAGCTCTCTCAGATGAACATCTAATCAGAGAACATGGTTCTGTCAGCTCTCTCAGATGAACATCTAATCAGAGAACATGGTTCTGTCAGCTCTCACAGAGGAACATCTAACCAGAGAACATGGTTCTGTCAGCTCTCTCAGATGAACATCTAATCAGAGAACATGGTTCTGTCAGCTCTCACAGAGGAACACCTAACCAGAGAACATGGTTCTCTCAGCTCTCAGAGGAACATCTAATCAGAGAACATGGTTCTTTCAGCTCTCAGAGGAACATCTAACCAGAGAACATGGTTCTGTCAGCTCTCAGAGGAACATCTAACCAGAGAACATGGTTCTTTCAGCTCTCAGAGGAACATCTAACTAGAGAACATGGTTCTGTCAGGTCTAACAGAGGAACATCTAACCAGAGAACATGGTTCTGTCAGCTCTCTCAGATGAACATCTAATCAGAGAACATGGTTCTTTCAGCTCTCAGAGGAACATCTAACCAGAGAACATGGTTCTGTCAGCTCTCAGATGAACATCTAATCAGAGAACATGGTTCTTTCAGCTCTCAGAGGAACATCTAATCAGAGAACATGGTTCTTTCAGCTCTCAGAGGAACATCTAACTAGAGAACATGGTTCTGTCAGCTCTCACAGAGGAACATCTAACCAGAGAACATGGTTCTGCCAGCTCTCAGAGGATCATCTAACCAGAGAACATGGTTCTGCCAGCTCTCAGAGGAACATCTAACCAGAGAACATGGTTCTGTCAGCTCTCAGAGGAACATCTAACCAGAGAACATGGTTCTGTCAGCTCTCACAGAGGAACATCTAATCAGAGAACATGGTTCTTTGAGCTCTCAGAGGAACACCTAACCAGAGAACATGGTTCTGTCAGCTCTCAGAGGAACATCTAACCAGAGAACATGGTTCTGTCAGCTCTCTCAGAGGAACATCTAACCAGAGAACATGGTTCTGTCAGCTCTCAGAGGAACATCTAACCAGAGAACATGGTTCTAACAGAGGAACACCTAACCAGAGAACATGGTTCTAACAGAGGAACATCTAACCAGAGAACATGGTTCTGTCAGCTCTCAGAGGAACATCTAACCAGAGAACATGGTTCTGTCAGCTCTCTCAGAGGAACATCTAACCAGAGAACATGGTTCTAACAGAGGAACACCTAACCAGAGAACATGGTTCTAACAGAGGAACACCTAACCAGAGAACATGGTTCTAACAGAGGAACATCTAACCAGAGAACATGGTTCTGTCAGCTCTCTCAGAGGAACATCTAACCAGAGAACATGGTTCTAACAGAGGAACATCTAACCAGAGAACATGGTTCTAACAGAGGAACATCTAACTAGAGAACATGGTTCTGTCAGGTCTAACAGAGGAACATCTAACCAGAGAACATGGTTCTGTCAGCTCTCTCAGATGAACATCTAATCAGAGAACATGGTTCTGTCAGCTCTCACAGAGGAAAACCTAACCAGAGAACATGGTTCTCTCAGCTCTCAGAGGAACATCTAATCAGAGAACATGGTTCTTTCAGCTCTCAGAGGAACATCTAACCAGAGAACATGGTTCTGTCAGCTCTCAGAGGAACATCTAACCAGAGAACATGGTTCTGTCAGCTCTCTCAGATGAACATCTAATCAGAGAACATGGTTCTTTCAGCTCTCAGAGGAACATCTAACCAGAGAACATGGTTCTGTCAGCTCTCAGATGAACATCTAATCAGAGAACATGGTTCTTTCAGCTCTCAGAGGAACATCTAATCAGAGAACATTGTTCTGTCAGCTCTCACAGAGGAACATCTAACCAGAGAACATGGTTCTGCCAGCTCTCAGAGGATCATCTAACCAGAGAACATGGTTCTGCCAGCTCTCAGAGGAACATCTAACCAGAGAACATGGTTCTGTCAGCTCTCAGAGGAACATCTAACCAGAGAACATGGTTCTTTCAGCTCTCAGAGGAACACCTAACCAGAGAACATGGTTCTGTCAGCTCTCAGAGGAACATCTAACCAGAGAACATGGTTCTGTCAGCTCTCTCAGAGGAACATCTAACCAGAGAACATGGTTCTAACAGAGGAACACCTAACCAGAGAACATGGTTCTAACAGAGGAACACCTAACCAGAGAACATGGTTCTAACAGAGGAACATCTAACCAGAGAACATGGTTCTGTCAGCTCTCTCAGAGGAACATCTAACCAGAGAACATGGTTCTAACAGAGGAACATCTAACCAGAGAACATGGTTCTAACAGAGGAACATCTAACTAGAGAACATGGTTCTGTCAGGTCTAACAGAGGAACATCTAACCAGAGAACATGGTTCTGTCAGCTCTCTCAGATGAACATCTAATCAGAGAACATGGTTCTGTCAGCTCTCACAGAGGAACACCTAACCGGAGAACATGGTTCTCTCAGCTCTCAGAGGAACATCTAATCAGAGAACATGGTTCTTTCAGCTCTCAGAGGAACATCTAACCAGAGAACATGGTTCTGTCAGCTCTCAGAGGAACATCTAACCAGAGAACATGGTTCTGTCAGCTCTCTCAGATGAACATCTAATCAGAGAACATGGTTCTTTCAGCTCTCAGAGGAACATCTAACCAGAGAACATGGTTCTGTCAGCTCTCAGATGAACATCTAATCAGAGAACATGGTTCTTTCAGCTCTCAGAGGAACATCTAATCAGAGAACATGGTTCTGTCAGCTCTCACAGAGGAACATCTAACCAGAGAACATGGTTCTGCCAGCTCTCAGAGGATCATCTAACCAGAGAACATGGTTCTGCCAGCTCTCAGAGGAACATCTAACCAGAGAACATGGTTCTGTCAGCTCTCACAGAGGAACATCTAATCAGAGAACATGGTTCTTTCAGCTTTCAGAGGAACACCTAACCAGAGAACATGGTTCTTTCAGCTCTCAGAGGAACATCTAACCAGAGAACATGGTTCTTTCAGCTCTCAGAGGAACACCTAACCAGAGAACATGGTTCTTTCAGCTCTCAGAGGAACACCTAACCAGAGAACATGGTTCTGTCAGCTCTCAGAGGAACATCTAACCAGAGAACATGGTTCTGTCAGCTCTCTCAGAGGAACATCTAACCAGAGAACATGGTTCTGTCAGCTCTCAGAGGAACATCTAACCAGAGAACATGGTTCTGTCAGCTCTCACAGAGGAACATCTAATCAGAGAACATGGTTCTTTCAGCTCTCAGAGGAACACCTAACCAGAGAACATGGTTCTTTCAGCTCTCAGAGGAACATCTAACCAGAGAACATGGTTCTTTCAGCTCTCAGAGGAACACCTAACCAGAGAACATGGTTCTTTCAGCTCTCAGAGGAACACCTAACCAGAGAACATGGTTCTGTCAGCTCTCAGAGGAACATCTAACCAGAGAACATGGTTCTGTCAGCTCTCTCAGAGGAACATCTAACCAGAGAACATGGTTCTGTCAGCTCTCAGAGGAACATCTAACCAGAGAACATGGTTCTAACAGAGGAACACCTAACCAGAGAACATGGTTCTAACAGAGGAACACCTAACCAGAGAACATGGTTCTAACAGAGGAACACCTAACCAGAGAACATGGTTCTAACAGAGGAACATCTAACCAGAGAACATGGTTCTAACAGAGGAACATCTAACCAGAGAACATGGTTCTGTTGTAGTTACTCTCTCTGTTTTCTGTTTTCTGAACATTTCCCAGGAGATTTTGTGAGCTCCATTGTCTCTGCGAGCTGCATATTTATCCTGGAAAACAACATTTATGTTGGGTTGGAATAATGAGGGGAAAGTCTCAGAATGTGGGCGGCACGCTGGTGGTCAGCGCCGTCGCCCCACAGAGGAGGGTTCCTGGTTCAAACCCCGGCTGTGGTTAGTTTGCATGTTCTCTCAGGGTCCCACGGACGGCCCAGAGGGGATACCCGGGGGGTAAAAGGACGGCCCAGAGGGGATACCCGGGGGTTAAAAGGACGGCCCAGAGGGGATACCCGGGGGGTAAAAGGACGGCCCAGAGGGGATACCCGGGGGTTAAAAGGACAGCCCAGAGGGGATACCCGGGGGGTAAAAGGACAGCCCAGAGGAGATACCCGGGGGGTAAAAGGACGGCCCAGAGGGGATACCCGGGGGGTAAAAGGACGGCCCAGAGGAGATACCCGGGGGGTAAAAGGACGGCCCAGAGGGGATACCCGGGGGGTAAAAGGACGGCCCAGAGGAGATACCCGGGGGGTAAAAGTTGTCCTGTGGTTTAAGGTTACCTGTGTATCATATGAGATTGCTGCTGCTTGTGTTTGTTTGTTTGTTTGTGTGTTTGTTCTCTGCTTGTTTGTTTGTTTGTTTGTGTGTTTGTTCTCTGCTTGTTTGTTTGTTTGTGTGTTTGTTCTCTGCTTGTCTGCTTCCAGGTGCTCCTGGTGCTTCTAAGGCTGGATTCCCCACAAAAGCCGTGAATCGTCTTCAGTTTTGTTTTTACAGGTGTAGCAGCTGGTTGTCGGATTTTTCATTGTTTTTTATGTTTGTCTCTTCATGTTTCTGTTCTTTTTTTCTCCTCTTCGCTCTCCCTCTCTCTCTGTCCCCCGGTCCGGTTCGGCACTATTATCATATCATGTTAAATATTGTAACAAAATAAATAAATAAAAATGAGGAGTTGATGGGCATCAAGGGGAGCTTTACATTCATAAAGCTTCCCTTGGCATAGCAAATGTGTTTAGCATAAACGGTATTCAGATTACAATTCTGCTGCCATAATGCTGGACAGGAGAAGGGAAAAAAAAAAGAAATGTAAAAGTTTTTCTCTGCTCTCTGCTCGCCCCCCCCCCCCCCCCCCCCCCCCCCCCCCTCCTCTCCGACCCCGGCTCTGAGCAGCACTCCTGCTCGGCCCCCCCACCCCCCCCTCCTCTCCGGCCCTGAGCAGGACTCCTGGACGGTATCATTAAATCCTCCCTGCGGTGGAACTCTGGGCTCAACAGACCGAGACCTGTTGTTTCAGTAAACCTCAGAGTTTACACACTCAGGCAGTTTCTGCCCCGCTAACAGAGCTCTGGCTCCACAGCTCCTCCGTAATGTCATCATTCAGACTCCGATTACAGCCGACACCGCGGGGAAGGGAGTCGCATTCCTCGCAGGAATCCGAACCGAACATCCTCAGACTGCCGGCGGAGCCAGGCGCTCAGAGCGGAGAGATAAATCTGTGGAAATCAGTGCTCACTGATCAGGAAACAGGAGTTATCTCTCAGAACCACCAGCAAAGATCTCAGCATCTGTACCAGCTGCTGGGGTGTCGCACTCAGAGAATACGCCACATGGAAATTTATTTAAAATCCAGCGTCTAAGTAAATAAATCAGTTTAAAAGTGAATAAAAAGCTTCCTGCTGCTCACGTGCACGGAGCTCACGTGCACGGAGCTCCTGATTGGTCCTTTATGAAGCCGCCACAGAGAGACAGAGGATGGTAAAGTGGCCTCAGACTGAAGCTGCTGGAGGTCTGAGTTTCTGCTGACTCAGCACAGAATAATAACACGGATCCCGTGTGGACCTGAGCACACGCGTGTTCTTATGCACACACGGATGGAATTACATGTTTAAACACGGAGCCGAACACGAAGTTATCACCGTAACACCTGCTGGAACATGTGGCTCCACAAGTGTTGGACTTACTATATTTCTGAGGACCGACGTCAGAGTGCTGGAGCCACACGTGCACACTCACACACACGTGCACACGCACACAAACACACGTGCACGTGCACACGCAAACACACACACGTGCACATGCACAAAAACACACGTGCACACGCACGCACGCAAACACACACGCACACGTGAACACGTGCACACACGTGCACACGCACGCAAGCACAAATGCACACACACGTGCACACACACGCACACACACGCACGCAAGCACACGTGCACACACGTGCACACGCACGCAAGCACAAATGCACACACACGTGCACACACACATGCAAGCACACGTGCACACACACGAAAACACACAAGCACACATGCACACACACGTGCACACACATGCTCACGTGCACACACACACGCAAGCACACATGCACACACACGTGCACACACACACGCTCACGTGCACACACACGCACACACACAGGCACACACACGTGCATACACATGCACACACACGTGCACACGCAAACACATGCTCGCACGCACACACAGAGGACACAGAGGACAGAGGACACAGAGGACACAGGACACAGAGGACACAGGACACAGAGGACACAGAGGACAGAGGACACAGAGGACAGAGGACACAGAGGACACAGAGGACACAGAGGACACAGAGGACACAGGACACAGAGGACACAGGACACAGAGGACAGAGGACACAGAGGACACAGGGGACACAGGGGACACAGGACACAGAGGACAGAGGACACAGAGGACAGAGGACACAGAGGACACAGAGGACACAGAGGACACAGAGGACACAGGACACAGAGGACACAGAGGACAGAGGACACAGAGGACAGAGGACACAGAGGACAGAGGACACAGAGGACACAGAGGAAACAGAGGACACAGAGGACACAGAGGACACAGGACACAGAGGACAGAGGACACAGAGGACACACAGGACACAGAGGACACAGAGGACACAGGACACAGAGGACAGAGGACACAGAGGACACAGGACACAGAGGACACAGAGGACACACAGGACACAGAGGACAGAGGACAGAGGACACAGAGGACACAGAGGACACAGAGGACACAGAGGACACACAGGACACAGAGGACAGAGGACAGAGGACACAGAGGACACAGGACACAGAGGACAGAGGACACAGAGGACACAGAGGACACAGAGGACACAGGACACAGAGGACACAGAGGACACAGGACACAGAGGACAGAGGACACAGAGGACACAGAGGACACAGGACACAGAGGACACAGAGGACACAGGACACAGAGGACACAGAGGACACAGAGGACACAGGACACAGAGGACAGAGGACACAGAGGACACAGGACACAGAGGACACAGGACACAGAGGACACAGGACACAGAGGACACAGAGGACACAGGACACAGAGGACACAGAGGACACAGAGGACAGAGGACAGAGGACACAGAGGACACAGAGGACACAGGACACAGAGGACAGAGGACACAGGACACAGAGGACACAGGACACAAAGGACACAGGACACAGAGGACAGAGGACACAGAGGACACAGAGGACACAGGACACAGAGGACAGAGGACACAGAGGACACAGGACACAGGACACAGAGGACAGAGGACACAGGACACAGGACACAGAGGACAGAGGACATAGGACACAGAGGACACAGAGGACAGAGGACACAGGACACAGAGGAAACAGAGGACAGAGGACACATGACACAGAGGACACAGAGGACAGAGGACACAGAGGACAGAGGACACAGAGGACAGAGGACACAGAGGAAACAGAGGATAGAGGACACAGGACACAGGACACAGGACACAGAGGACACAGGACACAGAGGACACAGAGGACACAGAGGAAACAGAGGACAGAGGACACAGAGGACACAGAGGACACAGGACACAGAGGACACAGAGGACACAGAGGACACAGAGGAAACAGAGGATAGAGGACACAGGACACAGGACAGAGGACACAGAGGACACAGGACACAGAGGACACAGAGGACAGAGAGGAAACAGAGGACAGAGGACACAGAGGACACAGAGGACACAGAGGACACAGGACACAGAGGACACAGAGGACACAGAGGACACAGAGGAAACAGAGGACAGAGGACACAGAGGACACAGAGGACACAGAGGACACAGAGGACACAGAGGACACAGGACACAGAGGACAGAGGACACAGAGGACACAGAGGACAGAGGACACAGGACACAGACGACAGAGGACACAGAGGACACAGGACACAGGACACAGAGGACACAGGACACAGAGGACACAGAGGACAGAGGACACAGGACACAGAGGACACAGAGGACAGAGGACATAGGACACAGAGGACACAGAGGACACAGGACACAGAGGACACAGAGGACAGAGGACACAGGACACAGAGGAAACAGAGGACAGAGGACACATGACACAGAGGACACAGAGGACAGAGGACACAGAGGACACGGAGGACACAGACGAAAGAGGACAGAGGACACAGAGGACAGAGGACACAGAGGAAACAGAGGATAGAGGACAGAGGACACAGGACACAGGACACAGAGGACACAGAGGACACAGAGGACACAGAGGACACATAGGACACAGAGGACAAAGATGAAAAGAGGACACAGAGGACACAGAGGACAGAGAACACAGAGGACAGAAGACACAGAGGACAGAGGACAGAAGACACAGAGGACACGGAGGACACAGACGAAAGAGGACAGAGGACACAGAGGACAAAGGACAGAGGACACAGAGGAACCAGAGGACACAGAGGACACAGAGGACACAGGACACAGGACACAGAGGACAGAGGACACAGGACACAGGACACAGAGGACAGAGGACACAGGACACAGAGGACACAGGACACAGGACACAGAGGACATAGGACACAGAGGACAGAGGACACAGAGGACACAGAGGACACAGATGAAACAGAGGACAGAGGACACAGGACACAGAGGACACAGGACACAGGACACAGAGGACATAGGACACAGAGGACAGAGGACACAGGACACAGAGGACACAGGACACAGATGACACATAGGACACAGAGGACAAAGATGAAAAGAAGACAGAGAACACAGGACACAGAGGACAGAGGACAGAGGACACAGAGGGGACAGAGGACACAGAGGACACAGAGGACACAGAGGACAGAGAACACAGAGGACAAAGGACAGAGGACAAAGAGGACAGAGGACACAGAGGAACCAGAGGACACAGAGGACAAAGGACAGAGGACAGAAGACAGAGGATACAGAACACAGAGAACAAAGAGGACAGAGGACATAGGACAGAGGACACAGAGGACAGAGAACACAGAGAACACAGAGGACACAGAGGACAGAGGACAAAGAAGACAGAGGACAAAGGACAGAGAACACAGATGACAGGGGAGAGAGGACAGAGAACACAGAGGACCCAGAGGACAGAGGACAGAGGACACAGAGGACAGAGGACAGAGGACAGAGAACACAGAGGACAGAGGACAGAGGACAGAGAACACAGAGGACAGAGGACAGAGGACACAGAGGACAGAGGACAGAGGACAGAGGACACAGAGGACAGGGGAGAGAGGAGAGAGAACACAGAGGACAGAGGACACAGAGGACACAGAGGACACAGAGGACACAGAGGACACAGAGGACAGAGGACACAGAGGACACAGAGGACAGAGGACAGAGAACACAGAGGACAGGGGAGAGAGGACAGAGAACATAGAGGACAGAGGACAGAGGACACAGAGGACACAGAGGACAGAGGACAGAGAACACAGAGGACAGGGGAGAGAGGACAGAGAACACAGAGGACAGAGGATAGAGGACACAGAGGACACAGAGGACAGAGGACAGAGAACACATAGGAGAGGGGAGAGAGGACAGAGAACACAGAGGACAGAGGACACAGAGGACACAGAGGACACAGAGGACACAGAGGACAGAGGACAGAGAACACAGAGGACAGGGGAGAGAGGACAGAGAACACAGAGGACAGGGGAGAGAGGACACAGAGGAAAGAGATCCCACACTCGGGTCCAACACAAACACCTCCTCTGGTTTCACTGAAACTCTCTGAACAGAAAGAGAAAGCAGAGCCTCTATTTTTACAAACTATTTTTAGCTTCTTTCTGCTTGTTTTGTGAGTTTTTGTATTTTTTGAGTTTTTTTGAGTTTTTTTTCTGTAGCAGTTCGGCCAAACAGCGACTGTGAGAGCTGCAGCTCCGACTGAATACTGAGACGTCCATCGTCCCCTCAGAGGGTCCACATCCCCTCAGAGCGTCCACATCCCCTCAGAGCGTCCACATCCCCTCAGAGCGTCCACACCCCCTCAGAGCGTCCACATCCCCTCAGAGCGTCCACATCCCCTCAGAGCGTCCACAATCCCTCAGAGCGTCCACATCCCTCAAAGTGTCCACATCCCCCTCAGAGCGTCCACATCCCCTTAGAGCGTCCACATCCCCTCAGAGCGTCCACATCCCCTCAGAGCGTCAACATCCCCTCAGAGCGTCCACATCCCTCAAAGTGTCCAAATCCCCTCAGAGCGTCCACATCCCCTCAGAGCGTCCACATCCCCTCAGAGTGTCCACATCCCCTCAGAGCATCCACATCCCCTCAGAGCATCCACACACCATCAGAGCATCCACATCCCCTCAGAGCGTCCACATCCCATCAGAGCGTCCAAATCCCCTCAGAACGTCCACATCCCCTCAGAGAGTCCACGCACCCTCAGAGCGTCCACATCCCCTCAGAGCGTCCACACACCCTCAGAGCGTCCACATCCCCTCAGAGCGTCCACACACCCTCAGAGCGTCCACACACCCTCAGAGCGTCCAGACATTATCAGACACTATCAGAAACCATCAGACACTATCAGACACTATCAGACACCATCAGACACCATCAGACACTATCAGACACCATCAGACACCATCAGACACCATCAGACACTATCAGACACCATCAGACACCATCAGATACTATCAGACAATATCAGACACTATCAGAAACCATCAGACACCATCAGACACCATCAGACACCATCAGACACCATCAGACACTATCAGACACTATCAGAAACCATCAGACACCATCAGACACCATCAGACACCATCAGACACTATCAGACACTATCAGAAACCATCAGACACCATCAGACACCATCAGACACCATCAGACACCATCAGACACTATCAGACACCATCAGACACCATCAGACACTATCAGACACCATCAGACACGATCAGACACCATCAGACACTATCAGACACCATCAGACACCATCAGACACCATCAGACACCATCAGACACTATCAGACACCATCAGACACCATCAGACACCATCAGACACCATCAGACACGATCAGACACCATCAGACACCATCAGACACGATCAGACACCATCAGACACTATCAGACACCATCAGACACCATCAGACACCATCAGACACCATCAGACACGATCAGACACCATCAGACACTATCAGACACCATCAGACACCATCAGACACGATCAGACACTATCAGACACGATCAGATACTATCAGACACTATCAGACACTATCAGACACTATCAGACACCATCAGACACGATCAGATACTATCAGATACTATCAGACACTATCAGACACCATCAGACACCATCAGACACTATCAGACACCATCAGACACGATCAGACACCATCAGATACTATCAGACACTATCAGACACCATCAGACACCATCAGACACCATCAGACACGATCAGATACTATCAGATACTATCAGACACTATCAGACACCATCAGACACCATCAGACACTATCAGACACCATCAGACACGATCAGATACTATCAGACACCATCAGACACCATCAGACACTATCAGACACCATCAGACACCATCAGACACTATCAGACACTATCAGACACTATCAGATACTATCAGACAATATCAGACACTATCAGATACTATCAGACACCATCAGACACCATCAGACACCATCAGACACCATCAGACACCATCAGACACTATCAGACACTATCAGACACCATCAGACACTATCAGACAATATCAGACACCATCAGACACCATCAGACACGATCAGACACTATCAGACACTATCAGACACCATCAGACACTATCAGACACTATCACACACCATCAGACACTATCAGACAATATCAGACACCATCAGACACGATCAGACACTATCAGACACTATCACACACCATCAGACACTATCAGACACCATCAGACACCATCAGACACTATCACACACCATCGGACACCATCAGACACCATCGGACACCATCAGACACTATCACACACCATCAGACACCATCAGACACCATCAGACACCATCAGACACCATCAGACACCTTCAGACACCATCAGACACCATCAGACACCATCAGACACCTTCAGACACCATCAGACACCATCAGACACCATCAGACACTATTACACACCATCAGACACCATCAGACACTATCAGACACTATCACACACCATCAGACACTATCACACACCATCAGACACCATCAGACACCATCAGACACCATCAGACACTATCACACACCATCAGACACCATCAGACACTATCAGACACTATCACACACCATCAGACACCATCAGACACTATCACACACCATCGGACACCATCAGACACCATCAGACACCATCAGACACCATCAGACACCATCAGACACCATCAGACACTATCACACACCATCAGACACCATCAGACACTATCACACACCATCAGACACCATCAGACACCATCAGACACCATCAGACATTATCACACACCATCAGACACCATCAGACACTATCACACACCATCAGACACCATCAGACACTATCACACACCATCAGACACCATCAGACACCATCAGACACCATCAGACACTATCACACACCATCAGACACCATCAGACACTATTACACACCATCAGACACCATCAGACACTATCACACACCATCAGACACCATCAGACACTATCACACACCATCAGACACCATCAGACACTATCACACACCATCAGACACCATCAGACACCATCAGACACCATCAGACACTATCACACACCATCACACACCATCAGACACCATCAGACACTATTACACACCATCAGACACCATCAGACACTATCACACACCATCAGACACCATCAGACACTATCACACACCATCAGACACCATCAGACACCATCAGACACCATCAGACACTATCACACACCATCAGACACCATCAGACACTATCACACACCATCAGACACCATCAGACACCATCAGACACCATCAGACACCATCAGACACTATCACACACCATCAGACACTATTACACACCATCAGACACCATCAAACACTATCAGACACCATCAGACACCATCAGACACCATCAGAAACCATCAGACACCATCAGACACCATCAGACACTATCACACACCATCACACACCATCAGACACCATCAGACACCATCAGACACCATCAGACACTATCACACACCATCAGACACCATCAGACACCATCAGACACCATCAGACACTATCACACACCATCAGACACTATTACACACCATCAGACACCATCAAACACCATCAAACACTATCAGACACCATCAGACACCATCAGACACCATCAGACACCATCAGAAACCATCAGACACCATCAGACACCATCAGACACTATCACACACCATCACACACCATCAGACACCATCAGACACCATCAGACACCATCACACACCATCAGACACCATCAGACACCATCAGACACCATCAGACACCATCAGACACTATCAGACACTATCAGACCCACATTAGAATTCAACCGCTGGAGGAATGAAACATTTCAGGCTCTGCGGTGACATCAGAAATTAGATCTTCCTCATTGAACTTCTGCTAAAGCTTCCTAAAGAAAAAGCCAGCGTAGAACAGTCACCCCTGATGTGGATGATCCATCCCTCCATTTTCTATACACACTTATCCAACTAAGGAGGGGGGGCTTTTCCTGTGAGAGGTGCTGTGGATGGACCCCTGAAAATAGATCCAACTTCCTGTTGAATGACTATAACTGTGAGAGAGAGTCCCACCGTCAGCTGAATGTGGAGGTTCCTCTCACACCGAGGCAGCCTCAGAGTGTTTGGGGCTTTAGGGGGACTCCCCAACACACACATACTTTGGATTGACTCCAGCCAAACATCATGAGACCGATTAACTGGGTCTCACAGAGCCAGCTGCTCCTCCTCTGACCTGCAGATACATCCTCACTCACACTGAGACAACAGGCTGCTTATTCTGACTGAAACGCACTGAGGATGACCTTACATCTGCCAACCCACAGAGAGAGAACTCAGAGTCCCAAAGCTGCAGTGAGACAGTTAGGACGGAGTTAGCTTCATGCTAACTGGTTCCTGTCGGTCAGACAGCAGCAGCACACAGATCATCGTTCTGAGGGTGGAGCTTTGAGCTCTGTGTGGGGCGGAGTCGACAGAAACTGGTCCGGTTCACATTCCTGCTGCTGAACTTTGACCTTTATTCACCTGGGCTAACAGGTGCAACATGTAGAGAGGCTGCAGCAGGCCTCCATCTGCATCCACAGTGTGTGTGTGTGCTGGTATGTAGATGAATGAGAGGAACATGTGAGCTCTGTACTGAACAGAACTGCGTCTCAGAGCTTGATAACGCTCAGTTCTGTGGAGCAGCGTGGGTCCATCAGATCCTTCTCTCAGTCTGACACCATTATCCGTCAGATAACATGTGACTGTTCTGAGGTATTCATGTGTACGGATGGGAATTGATAAGATTTTTACGATTACAATTCCATTTTCGATTCTGCTTAACGATTCGGTTCTTTGTCGGTTCCCTTATCGATTCTCATTTGGAGAAAAAGGACAACAAACCGGTCGATCAGCATCAACTTTGTTTAGTTTAGAAGTAACACGAGTCGTGACCTCACAAACCCAACAACGGTGAGGTCCACATTGGTCTATCCTGGCCTGGGTAATTTAACTCTTCCTGCTCTGGTGAAAGGAGAAGCTGGAGGTAGAGGTGAACTGGGGGTAGCACCACCAGCCTCTGGCTCTGAGCCAGTCAGGCTCTGTCTCTCATGATTTCATCTAAATGTAATGCCTGAGAAGGCATTCATTTAACCTTAACCGTTACTAACAGCAGCTTTTACAATCAGGCAAATGGCGCTAACATGATAGGCAGTGTTTGTTAGTTAGTTACCTGCAGTGTTAGCCGAGGACATGCTAACGTTGCTAACGTTGCTGGGTTCAGATTCACCAACGTTAGTCCGGAGCGGATCGAAAACGCGACATTCATTCATAGTTATTGCATGTTGGTAGTATTTCCTCCCTTTGGTGAAATATTCACTTTGCAAGTTGCCCTGTTGTCGTCTTTTTTAGGGATGTGGAACCAAACTTTCGAGCGTTTGTACCGCTTGGGCGCCATGTTTACTGTTGGCTGCTGGCTGCGCTGGACTCGCCACGCAACGCTGCGTGGTGACGTCATTCGCGCCCACTGGAATCGATAAGGGAATCGATTGCAAAATCGCCAAACGATTCCAAGGAATTGAAACACTGGGAACCGGTTCTCTACAAGAACCGGTTTTCGATTCCCATCCCTATTCATGTGTCTGTGCTCATCAGCCACATCACAAACATTAAAGTTCTTCTTTTCATCACTAACGTCTCCTGAAACTGAGGCCCGAGCACACCTGTTCAGTCAGCGTCCTCAAAAAGATGTGACAAACATTCAGTCAGCGTCCTCACAAACATATATATGTATAGAATGGCTAGATGTCTCGTCCGCGTTGCTGGTCAACGGAGTGGAACGTCCGCAGATGGCCGCCATCTCACCACAGGCAGCTCTCTCGCTTAATTCTCAAACGTTTAGGTTATTATAAACATCATTTTTTTTACTCGACATCATTGTAAATGAGGGTCAGGCCCTCAATGATTTTTCGAGTTTAAATAAATAAATCAAATCAAATCAAAGTAGTAAGCTAATTATCACACTACAGACGAAGTCCATATTTATTTTTTAAAATAAAAACGTAAATATTTCAGGTTTATTTGCCCCATGACTCAACTTTATTTATCCCTTGGGATGACTCCCTCAGGGAAATTCAAGTCCCCAGTAGCTCCAAACACACACATAGGATCTCTATAAATCTAAATATAGAACAATTAATATAATATATCATTAAAATATGATTAATATAGAATAACCTAACACAAAGTGTAAAAAAGAATGTAGGCTCTACAAGATATACAAAGTAAAGAGAGTTAAATAAAATAAGTTATAGCACTATGGTTGAGTTATTGCCCATATTGCACTACACTTGTGTTAATTACACATTGTATGCACATAGTCTGACCATAAATAGAAAAGATATTGCACAGTAGTGACGGGAATTATTGCACAGATGACCGAATAAATAAAATATCGCACAGGGTCTTTTAGTATGTAAAATAGTGTAAAATCAGAGTAATAGCGTCAGAGCAGATCACTTAGCGTAACCATGGTTACCTCAGGTCTGACTGTCTCCCGGACATCTCACCCTGTGGTAAGATGGCCGACTTGTGCGGACGTTCTAAACTCAGACGTAACGCATCTAACCGTTCTATACATATCTATGCTCACAAAGATATTAGATTAGATTGTACTTTATTTATCCCACAACGGGCAAATTCACTTGTCACAGCAGCAACAACAGACAATAAATTAAAAAAAGAGAAAACATTTTTTTTTTTAAAGAGAAAAAGTAAGTACTAAAAAGTAAAGTGACCAAAAAGTAAAGTGACCTAGTATTAATAATATTGCACATTGTAAAGTTGAAATGAATAAAATATAAATAATATGGGTAAAGAAAAATCTCTATATGATTATCATGGGAATGATAAGTGTGTGCATGTGTTGTAGATTTGGAAATAGAGCTCATAAGTGGGGACCTTTGATCATTAATCACTCCAGTGCATCCGATCTGGGTCCTCACTTTTAGGGTCCTGGTAATGCATGTGTCAGTGAGGGTCCTCGCACAGATAGAAAAGCAAACATGTGAGTGTGTGTTCAGGATAATGTGTGTCAGTGACTAACTGAGGAATGTAAGGTGTGTTTACGCCCCCGCCCGTCAGCCCCGCCCGTCTCTGGTACAGGTTGCGGTGTAGTCCCGCCTCCAGTTGCTGCCGTTCAGAGGCATGTGAGGAATGTTTTGGTGCTGAGCTCCTCTCATTATCTGTCTACGACTAATCCTGCTGATCCCCTGACACGTCCTGATACCTCCCCCTCCCTCATCAATACTGAGTGGGGGAGTCAAAGTACAGTTTATTGATCATCAGCTATCAGTGCAGGCGAGACGATCGGAGAAGCAAAGTTAAAGGCAGGCTGCATCAGAGAGTCCGATGAGGGAGAAATGAATCAGTAACTGAGCACATTTGCTCAGGCTCTGTGTCTCAGAACGACAGTTTTTAGTTTTATTTTATCTTCATTTCATTGTCATTAATGCTTCGATTCTAGCGCCAGAGCCCACAGAGCCCAGAGAGCTAAAGCTAGCGCCACAGCCCACAGAGCCCAGAGAGCTAAAGCTAGCGCCAGAGCCCACAGAGCCCAGAGAGCTAAAGCTAGCGCCACAGCCCACAGAGCCCAGAGAGCTAAAGCTAGCGCCAGAGCCCACAGAGCCCAGAGAGCTAAAGCTAGCGCCACAGCCCACAGAGCCCAGAGAGCTAAAGCTAGCGCCAGAGCCCACAGAGCCCAGAGAGCTAAAGCTAGCGCCAGAGCCCACAGAGCCCAGAGAGCTAAAGCTAGCGCCACAGCCCACAGAGCCCAGAGAGCTAAAGCTAGCGCCAGAGCCCACAGAGCCCAGAGAGCTAAAGCTAGCGCCACAGCCCACAGAGCCCAGAGAGCTAAAGCTAGCACCAGAGCCCACAGAGCCCAGAGAGCTAAAACTAGCACCACAGCCCACAGAGCCCAGAGAGCTAAAGCTAGCGCCAGAGCCCACAGAGCCCAGAGAGCCAAAACTAGCGCCAGAGCCTACAGAGCTAGCGCCCATAGAGCCAGAGCCCACAGAGCCCAGAGAGCTAAAGCTAGCGCCACAGCCCGCAGAGCTAGTGCCCATAGAGCCAGAGCTAGAGCCAGAGCTAGAGCCAGAGCCAGAGCTAGAGCCAGAGCTAGCGCCAGAGCCCAGAGAGCTCACAGAGCTAGCACCCATAGAGCCAGAGCTAGCGCCAGAGCCCAGAGAGCTCACAGAGTTAGTGCCCATAGAGCCAGAGCTAGCACCAGAGCCCAGAGAGCTCACAGAGCTAGCGCCCATAGACCCAGAGCTAGCGCCCATAGACCCAGAGCTAGCGCCCATAGAGCCAGAGCTAGCGCCAGAGCCCACAGAGCTAGTGCCCATAGAGCCAGAGCTGGCTTCAGAGCCCAGAGAGCCAGAGCTAGCTTCAGAGCCCAGAGAGCTAAAGCTAGCACCACAGCCCACAGAGCTAGCACCCATAGAGCCAGAGCTAGAAACCATAGAGCCAGAGCTAGCTTCAGAGCCCAGAGAGCTAAAGCTAGCGCCACAGCCCACAGAGCTAGTGCCCATAGAGCCAGAGCTGGCTTCAGAGCCCAGAGAGCCAGAGCTAGCTTCAGAGCCCAGAGAGCTAAAGCTAGCACCACAGCCCACAGAGCTAGCACCCATAGAGCCAGAGCTAGAAACCATAGAGCCAGAGCTAGCTTCAGAGCCCAGAGAGCTAAAGCTGGCGCCACAGCCCACAGAGCTAGCGCTCATAGAGCCAGAGCTAGTGCCAGAGCCCAGAGAGCTCACAGAGCTAGCGCCCATAGAGCCAGAGCCCAAGGACCCACAGCTTTGAGCCCCTCCCTCCCTCCCACCCACTTTTTGGGATGTCTGGGATCCATCCCTTGAGGGGGGGCTCTGCCACGTTCATGGGATTTTCCCCATGTTTTTAGTTTTGTGTTTTTATCAGGTGTTAGTCATGTCTTAGTTTTTAAATCCATGTTTAGTTGAGTTTTGCCATGTTTTATTTTTGCCTCAGTCCCCATGTTAGCGTCATTAGTTTCACTCACGTCACCTGCATTCATTGTCCCCAGCTGCTCTCATTCACCAATCACTCTCAGTTCAGTATTTAGTTTCAAGGTTTCCCCTTTCAGTTTGTGAAATCCATTCACCCTTAACGCCACGCCACGACTAACCAAACCAAGCCAAGCTAAGTTATTTCATGATTTACCAAGCCATGTTCTTTGTTTTGCCTTAGCCGTGTGGGCGTTGAAAGGTGAGCCTGCGGGTGTTGAAAGGTGAGCCTGCGGGCGTTGAAAGGTGAGCCTGCGGGTGTTGAAAGGTGAGCCTGCGGGTGTTGAAAGGTGAGCCTGCGGGTGTTGAAAGGTGATCCTGCGGGTGTTGAAAGGTGAGCCTGCGGGTGTTGAAAGGTGATCCTGCGGGTGTTGAAAGGTGAGCCTGCGGGTGTTGAAAGGTGAGCTGCGGGCTGTGCTGCGGGTGTTGAAAGGTGATCCTGCGGGCTGTGCTGCGGGTGTTGAAAGGTGAGGCTACGGGCTGTGCTGCAGGTGTTGAAAGGTGAGACTGCGGGCTGTGCTGCGGGTGTTGAAAGGTGAGCCTGCGGGTGTTGAAAGGTGAGGCTGCGGGCTGTGCTGCAGGTGTTGAAAGGTGACCCTGCGGGCTGTACTGCGGGTGTTGAAAGGTGAGCCTGCGGGCTGTGCTGTGGGTGTTGAAAGGTGAGCCTGCGGGCTGTGCTGCGGGTGTTGAAAGGTGACCCTGCGGGCTGTACTGCGGGTGTTTAAAGGTGAGCCTGCGGGTGTTGAAAGGTGAGCCTGCGGGCTGTGCTGCAGGTGTTGAAAGGTGAGCCTGCGGGCTGTGCTGCGGGTGTTGAAAGGTGAGCCTGCGGTTTTGAAAGGTGAGACTGCGGGTGTTGAAAGGTGAGCCTGCGGGCTGTGCTGCGGGTGTTGAAAGGTGAGCCTGCGGTTTTGAAAGGTGAGACTGCGGGTGTTGAAAGGTGACCCTGCGGGATGTGCTGCGGGTGTTGAAAGGTGAGCCTGCGGGCTGTGCTGCGGGCGTTGAAAGGTGAGCCTGCGGGCTGTGCTGCGGGTGTTGAAAGGTGAGCCTGCGGGCTGTGCTGCGGGTGTTGAAAGGTGAGCCTGCGGTTTTGAAAGGTGAGACTGCGGGTGTTGAAAGGTGAGCCTGCGGGCTGTGCTGCGGGTGTTGAAAGGTGAGCCTGCGGGCTGTGCTGCGGGTGTTGAAAGGTGAGCCTGCGGGCTGTGCTGCGGGTGTTGAAAGGTGAACCTGCGGGCTGTGCTGCGGGTGTTGAAAGGTGAGCCTGCGGGCTGTGCTGCGGGTGTTGAAAGGTGAGCCTGCGGGCTGTGCTGCGGGTGTTGAAAGGTGAGCCTGCGGGCTGTGCTGCGGGTGTTGAAAGGTGACCCTGCGGGCTGTGCTGCGGGTGTTGAAAGGTGAGCCTGCGGTTTTGAAAGATGAGCCTGCGGTTTTGTAAGGTGAGCCTGCGGGCTGTGCTGCGGGTGTTGAAAGGTGAGGTTGTTTTTTTTTCACGACCAGACCTACCTTTGCATTAACCACAGAAACCCCACAACAAAAAGAGAGATCCCAAACTGAAAATAATAAGTAACTGCTGTTTAGTTTAGTTCAGGTTTGGCTTCTGTCCTTTTATTCCATCATTAGATCCAAGGACTCAGGCCAGCTGGTCCAGTCCAGAGTCCAGACTAAACATGGAGAAGCAGCATTTAGCTGTTATGCTGCAAACAAGTGGAACAAACTGCCAGTGGAGATTAAACTTTCACCAAATGGAGACATTTTTAAATCCAGGTTAAAGACATTTCTGTTCTCATGTGTCTCTGCATGAAATCTGCACGCTATCTTTGAACTTATCTGGACTGTTGCTGGTTTTTAAATTCATTTAAATTATTGTATTTGTTTCTCTTGATATTCTTTTAATCATTTAAATTATTTTCTTTGTTTCTCTTTATATTCTTTTATGTATTTTTAATGCTTCTTAAGCCTGATTTATGGTCGGTGACGCAAGACGTATGTGTGTCACCTCTATTTTCTAAACTTCACGCAAGACGCAAGCGCAAGCCACTGGCTGTGTTCGAAACCGCCTACTACATACTACATACTACATACTGCATACTGCATACTGCATACTACATACTGCATACTACATACTACATACTGCATACTGCATACTACATACTCCATACTGCATACTACATACTACATACTACATACTGCATACTGCATACTACATACTGCATACTACATACTACATATTCCATACTGCATACTACATACTACATACTACATACTGCATACTACATACTACATACTGCATACTGCATACTACATACTGCATACTACATACTACATATTCCATACTGCATACTACATACTACATACTACATACTGCATACTACATACTACATACTGCATACTGCATACTACATACTCCATACTGCATACTACATACTACATACTACATACTGCATACTACATACTGCATACTACATACTACATACTCCATACTGCATACTACATACTACATACTACATACTGCATACTGCATACTGCATACTACATACTGCATACTACATACTACATACTACATACTCCATACTGCATACTACATACTGCATACTCCATACTACATACTACATATTGCATACTACATACTACATACTGCATACTACATACTACATACTACATATTGCATACTACATACTACATACTGCATACTACATACTGCATACTCCATACTGCATACTACATACTACATACTGCATACTACATACTACATACTACATACTACATACTGCATACTACATACTGCATACTACATACTCTATACTACATACTGCATACTGCATACTACATACTACATACTGCATACTACCTACTACATACCGCATACTGCATACTGCATACTACATACTACATACTGCATACTACATACTACATACTGCATACTACATACTCTATACTACATACTCCATACTGCATACTACATACTGCATACTACATACTACATACTGCATACTACATACTACATACTCCATACTGCATACTGCATACTACATACTGCATACTACATACTACATACTACATACTGCATACTACATACTACATACTGCATACTACATACTACATACTGCATACTACATACTCTATACTACATACTACATACTGCATACTACATACTCTATACTACATACTGCATACTACATACTACATACTGCATACTACATACTACATACTGCATACTACATACTACATACTACATACTGCATACTACATACTGCATACTACATACTGCATACTACATACTACATACTACATACTGCATA
Organism: Odontesthes bonariensis; assembly: GCF_027942865.1. NCBI lineage: Eukaryota > Metazoa > Chordata > Actinopteri > Atheriniformes > Atherinopsidae > Odontesthes > Odontesthes bonariensis. Next base: position 47,351,604 of record NC_134506.1, on the reverse strand, counting down.
CTACATACTACATACTACATACTGCATACTACATACTACATACTGCATACTACATACTGCATACTACATACTACATACTGCATACTACATACTACATACTACATACTCCTCACTGCATACTGCATACTACATACTACATACTCCATACTGCATACTGCATACTACATACTGCATACTACATACTACATACTGCATACTACATACTGCATACTGCATACTGCATACTACATACTCTATACTACATACTACATACTGCATACTACATACTACATACTACATACTGCATACTACATACTCCATACTGCATACTGCATACTACATACTGCATACTACATACTACATACTACATACTGCATACTACATTCTACATACTGCATACTACATACTACATACTGCATACTACATACTCTATACTACATACTGCATACTACATACTACATATTGCATACTACATACTCTATACTACATACTGCATACTACATACTGCATACTACATACTACATACTGCATACTACATACTACATACTACATACTGCATACTACATACTCCATACTGCATACTACATACTGCATACTACATACTACATACTACATACTGCATACTACATACTACATACTACATACTGCATACTACATACTACATACTGCATACTACATACTACATACTGCATACTACATACTACATACTACATACTGCATACTACATACTACATACTGCATACTACATACTCTATACTACATACTCCATACTGCATACTACATACTGCATACTACATACTACATACTGCATACTACATACTACATACTACATACTACATACTGCATACTACATACTGCATACTACATACTGCATACTGCATACTACATACTACATACTACATACTCCATACTGCATACTACATACTGCATACTACATACTGCATACTACATACTCCATACTGCATACTACATACTGCATACTACATACTACATACTGCATACTACATACTGCATACTACATACTACATACTGCATACTACATACTCCATACTGCATACTACATACTGCATACTACATACTGCATACTACATACTCCATACTGCATACTACATACTGCATACTACATACTACATACTGCATACTACATACTGCATACTACATACTGCATACTGCATACTACATACTACATACTACATACTCCATACTACATACTGCATACTACATACTGCATACTACATACTACATACTGCATACTACATACTGCATACTACATACTACATACTACATATTGCATACTACATACTACATACTGCATACTACATACTGCATACTACATACTACATACTGCATACTACATACTACATACTACATACTGCATACTACATACTACATACTGCATACTACATACTACATACTGCATACTACATACTGCATACTACATACTACATACTACATATTGCATACTACATACTACATACTGCATACTACATACTGCATACTCCATACTGCATACTACATACTACATACTACATACTGCATACTACATACTACATACTGCATACTCATCGATCAGACCAGTGGTCCTGGCTTGTCATTGAAAAAACCCGCTACTCCACCTACTGTCCTGGCGGTGAATCGCCACGCAGCACACGCAACCGCCGACAAAGCAAAGTGAAGCATAAACGTCTCGAGCCATTAACACAAGCGCAAGACGCAAGCTCAAGGGCAGTTAAAAGAGGTATAACTCAGCCTTCCACTCCCTGCTGCAATACTCTTATTTTATGTGAAGCACTTTGAATTGTTTTGGACATGAAATGTGCTATATAAATAAATTTGATTTGATTTGATCATGCTGTGATTCTTTAAATCCTTTAAGATGTCGTTCAGCGGACATCTCACACCTTGAAGGTCGCAGCCAGCGTCTCTGAACAGCAAACAGGATGAAAGCTCAGCTGCTGTTTTCCGTGAGCTGGCCTGTGCTTACGGCTCTCTGGTTTTCAGAGTGTTGAAAACAAGCTGTTGGTGGACTTTCATCTGGATCTGGTCTGGTCGTGCGGCCGCATTTCTCTGATGACATCTGTGTTTCCGTGTTTCTGTGTTGTTGTTGTTTGTGTTTGTTTATGTTTGTTTATGTCTGCGCTGAAAACAGAAACTTCCTCGCTTCCATATCTCATCTGTCGGCCTGTCAGGCCCCAGACTCAACTGTTGTTCTTCTTCTGCACCTCCAGACGAGCAGAGTTTACGGCTTCCTGGGGTTTGGCTGAGGAGAACCAGAGCGAGTCCGCTGTGTCCGCTGTGTACGCTGTGTACGCTGATCGAGTTAAAAAGACATTACAGCCGTTTGTTTGTTGCTAATTTTAGACAAAAAGTTAGAGTCAACTTTTCCACATCTCACGCCATATTTATGTGTGGTTTCCATGGTTACACTGGCTGCACCAGAGGTCGGTTTCTGCAGGTAAAGGCTCCGGAAGGAAAGTGGTTCATATGAACTGTGTCTTTACCCCTGAACCTTATTATTTATAGTTTAATGTTAATAATAAATGATTAAAAAGGACAAAAATGTGATAAATGGCTGCAGAGTTACTGTCTTCTGATCCGGATCAACTCCCTGAAGCTAATGGAAAAAGGTAATCTGAGGCTGAATGTCTCCACCGGGGTGAAACTCAGACCTTAAACCACAGCAGCGGTGCGTTAATTCAGTTTCAGAGTTTTATTTGCTCACTTAAAAGTCTGAAAACTGGAACGCTTATTACAGCTGAAATATGAGCTGAGTGGGTTTTAACACCTTGAATTTGACGTGATTTGTGTGTCCACCTTTTATCGCGTCGTCACATTTCGTGACCCCTGAAACTCGAGGCCACCGTAGTTGTGTTGTTGGTCCTCTGTTACACCCAGAATGCACTGCAGTCCCAGAAAGTCGTCTTTTCAACATTTAGACATTTTTACCGCTGCACCAGGTGAACATCTGGCTCAGTTTGCCTCAATACAACGCCAGATACAACAAATGTCATCTCAAGGCACTTAGATAATAAAGTCCAATTCAAGCCAATTGGAATTCAATTCATTGTAATCATAATTATTTATAAAATAATCCAATTCGATCATATAGAGCCAATTCAAAAACTATTTCCTAGTTAAGAAAACCAACAGATTGCATTTAAACTTGTCTTCAGTCCAATCTCCCGTCCTGAGCGTGCCATCAGAACCAGAACCAGCTGGGGTTTGAGAGCACAGGAAAGAGGGGACAACAAACACTGTAACACCATTCAAAGGATATCTGTTGGAACAGGGAAACACGAGTTAATGACCACAATAATGTCACACATACATAAAGAGAGTAAAGTGAGGAGAGGTGCATCATGGGAGCTCCCCCAGCAGTCTGGGCCTATAGCAGCTTATCTATGGGATGTTCCAGGCTCACCTGAGCCATCCCTAACTATAAGCTTTATAAAAAAGGAAAGTTTTCAGCCTGGTCTTAAAGGTCACTTCTTTCGGGGGTCTTTGGGTGGGGGTCATCTGGCCTTGGAAAGTGTGTTTGGATGGTTAGATGACCCCCACACAGGGGCGCCGCTACGGATTTTGGGCCCCATGAAAATAATTTTGACTGGGCCCCCAAACAGCCGGCCAGGAGGTTGGCGAAAATTTGTGATGCTATTTTACATAAAACTTTGCATTTTAATGGTATTTCTGACGTTCCCATATTTGTGAAAAAAGAAAAACATGACAGCTGAGGTAACACTGAGCACCAGGAATCCAATGGAATTCATTTGTTTGCTGCAACACTGAAACTCTGATTCTAAACTCTTAATTAGGCCACCTGAAAAATACAAAACATAAACGTAATGTTTCCAAAACAAATAAAGTTATTGTTACCAGTAAATTGTAAATAAAATATATTTGTGATTATAAGTTAGTTAATAACTTAGTGTCATGTTATTTTTTGCCAGTATTATAATTTTATTAGGGCCTCTCTGGGCCCCTGGAATCCTTCTCCTTTTACCCCCCTTTTCGGCGCCCCTGCCCCCACACCTCGGCCCGAGCTGTAGGTGGAAACTCGACAGCAGCAGATGGAGACCCGGGGAAAGTGAAGAACTGGGATTCTTTGTGTCTGGCAGACGCAGCAGAGACTTTCTGAGCTCCTCAGTCTGCTTCCCGTCCTCTGCGAGTCGGCCTGATGCTGAAGCCTGCTGGTTGTTGTGTTGCTCAGCGACCGCCGGCGGGCCGTCTGACGGCCTGACGGAGGAATCAGCGGTAATGCAGCGCGGCCGGGGATAAGCCTAAACACACTGCGGGGAGATTTCTGAGTGTAATGAGCAGGTAATCACGCCTAACCCCATTCCTCCACACCCAGCCAATCCAGACGGTGGGCTGGGCCCTAATCCACCAATTATTCACCTGTCTCCAATTAGACTGTCTGCGCACACACTCGTGCACGGGGGAGGATGGATGAGCTGCTGATGAGCTGCTGATCCTCTCAGGATCCTCTCAGGATCTGCCCTCTGAATCACAGCAGGCTGCTTTATTCTCTGAGACAGTCGCGCTTCAGGGAGCGTCCAGAGGCGGCGCTGTGGGACGGTTTCCCTGCCGGAGCAGCACATCAGCCCCCAAAGAACCTTCTGAGCCCACCTCCTGGAGACAGAAAACACACAAACACACTTCTGCCGCCTGAAACTTATTTATTTCATTCTGAAATAAATAAGTTCCCGGGGGCCCTGGTCCCGAGTTCCCGAGGGCCGTGGTCCCCAGTTCCCGAGGGCCGGGGTAGATGGGGCAGACGGGGCAGACGGGGCAGACGGCGCAGACGGGGCAGACGGGGCAGACGGGCAGAAGGGGCAGACGGGGCAGACGGGGCACGGGGCAGACGGGGCAGACGGGGCAGACGGGGCAGACGGGGCACGGGGCAGACGGGGCAGACGGGGCAGACGGGGCAGACGGGGCAGAAGGGGCAGACGGGGCAGACGGGGCACGGGGCAGACGGGGCAGACGGGGCAGACGGGGCAGACGGGGCAGACGGGCAGAAGGGGCACGGGGCAGATGAGGCAGATGGGGCAGATGGGGCAGACGGGGCAGACGGGGCAGACGGGGAAGACGGGGCAGACGGGGCAGACGGGGCAGATGGGGCAGACGGGGCAGACGGTGCAGACGGGGCAGATGAGGCAGATGGGGCAGACGGGGCAGACGGGGAAGACGGGGCAGACGGGGCAGACGGGGCAGACGGGGCAGATGGGGCAGATCCACCTGGCAGTGAAATGTAGGAGCATCGTTCTGTGTGAATTAAACAGGATTAAGAGCTGAACTGTCCAATGTTTCTCAGCTCAGCGGAGGAAAGGTACTCCATCCATCAGCGTGGACAGAACTGAACTGAAACAACAACGGGGGGGCAGCACTGGTGATGAGGCCCCCAGGGGCCCCCAGGGGCCATCCCCACCGCGCTCTCTGCAGCGGACCACCGGCCAAGGCCTGCGGCACCAAAACCAAACATTCCCCGAGGCTCCATAGCAGGGGGGCAGATGGGGGGGGGGGGGGGGGGTCGCAGAGGAATATCATAAATTCTGTGGTTTCTGTCGGGCCACCAGAACCGGGCCCCAAACATCTTGTGAGGAACAACAGTGGAGCGGAGGGCCTGGGCGGACGCCATGTTTGTGTGTTGGTACATTCCTGGGGTGTGTTTTCCTTCTGCGCCCCGGCCCCCGGCCGGGTGGGGTGGGCACAGATAGCTGTGGTTTGGTGGTTTGGGGGGGGGGGGTCCCAATGGACGGCTATCAGAGTCAGCATCAAGCGCTCGGACTTTAAAATGTGAGGACAAGTCTTGTTTTGTTTTCTAATTCTTGATATTCGTCCCTCCTCCTCCTCCTCCTCCCAGACTTTTGTTTTTCTTAAAAACCCTCCCTGCCAAGAGCTGAAACAATAGTAAAGCTTTCCAAAGCCTCCCTGGCTTTAAACAATGCCATCAATCACAGCGACACACACACACACACACACACACACACACACACACACACACACACACACACAAACTAACGTATGAAGCGTACTGTTAACTCTTCACTAGGACAGCAGGAGGAACACGGAGTTAGAAGAATGAGTGCAGAAGGTTTACAGAGTGAGCCTGTGAGTCCGGACTCAGGGAGAACAGGCCCAGCTCAAACACCAAACTGTTTTAAAGCATTTGATTGCAGCTCCCAGAGGGCCCGTGTGTGTGTGTGTGTGTTTGCTTTCTTTTCTTTAAAATGAAATTCAACATTTTCTGTGTCTGAACTTTGGTTTCGACTGAGAAACGAAAAAAATCAAAAATCATCAAAAGGATAAAAATCGTAAATCCAGCTTCATGTTGAACAGGCTGTTGTGTGCACTCCTGTTCCTCCTGCTGGCCCTCACAGCCTCTGGCCCCCACAGCCTCTGGCCCCCACAGCCACTGGCCCCCACAGCCACTGGCCCCCACAGCCTCTGGCCCTCACAGCCTCTGGCCCTCACAGCCTCTGGTCCCCACAGCCTCTGGCGCCCACAGACTCTGGCCCCCACAGCCTCTGGCGCCCACAGACTCTGGCCCCCACAGCCTCTGGTCCCCACAGCCTCTGGCGCCCACAGACTCTGGCCCCTACAGCCTCTGGCCCCTACAGCCTCTGGCCCTCACAGCCTCTGGCCCCCACAGCCTCTGGCCCCTACAGCCTCTGGCCCTCACAGCCTCTGGCCCCCACAGCCTCTGGCCCCTACAGCCTCTGGCCCTCACAGCCTCTGGCCCCTACAGCCTCTGGCCCTCACAGCCTCTGGCCCCCACAGCCTCTGGCCCCTACAGCCTCTGGCCCTCACAGACTCTGGCCCCTACAGCCTCTGGCCCCTACAGCCTCTGGCCCTCACAGCTTCTGGCCCCTACAGCCTCTGGCCCCTACAGCCTCTGGCCCCCACAGCCTCTGGCCCCTACAGCCTCTGGCCCCTACAGCCTCTGGCCCTCACAGCCTCTGGCCCCTACAGCCTCTGGCCCTCACAGCCTCTGGCCCTCACAGCCTCTGGCCCCCACAGCCTCTGGCCCCTACAGCCTCTGGCCCCTACAGCCTCTGGCCCTCACAGCCTCTGGACCTCAGAGCCTCTGGCCCTCACAGCCTCTGGCCCTCACAGCCTCTGGCCCTCACAGCCTCTGGCCCCGACAGCCTCTGGCCCCTACAGCCTCTGGCCCTCACAGCCTCTGGCCCTCACAGACTCTGGCCCTCACAGCCTCTGGCCCCCACAGACTCTGGCCCCTACAGCCTCTGGCCCCTACAGACTCTGGCCCCTACAGCCTCTGGCCCCCACAGACTCTGGCCCCTACAGACTCTGGCCCCTAGAGCCTCTGGCCCCTACAGACTCTGGCCCCTACAGCCTCTGGCCCCCACAGACTCTGGCCCCTACAGCCTCTGGCCCCTACAGCCTCTGGCCCTCACAGCCTCTGGCCCTCACAGACTCTGGCCCTCACAGCCACTGGCCCCCACAGCCTCTGGCCCTCACAGCCTCTGGCCCTCACAGCCTCTGGTCCCCACAGCCTCTGGCGCCCACAGACTCTGGCCCCCACAGCCTCTGGCGCCCACAGACTCTGGCCCCCACAGCCTCTGGTCCCCACAGCCTCTGGCGCCCACAGACTCTGGCCCCTACAGCCTCTGGCCCCTACAGCCTCTGGCCCTCACAGCCTCTGGCCCCCACAGCCTCTGGCCCCTACAGCCTCTGGCCCTCACAGCCTCTGGCCCCCACAGCCTCTGGCCCCTACAGCCTCTGGCCCCTACAGCCTCTGGCCCTCACAGCCTCTGGCCCCCACAGCCTCTGGCCCCTACAGCCTCTGGCCCTCACAGACTCTGGCCCCTACAGCCTCTGGCCCCTACAGCCTCTGGCCCTCACAGCTTCTGGCCCCTACAGCCTCTGGCCCCTACAGCCTCTGGCCCCCACAGCCTCTGGCCCCTACAGCCTCTGGCCCCTACAGCCTCTGGCCCTCACAGCCTCTGGCCCCTACAGCCTCTGGCCCTCACAGCCTCTGGCCCTCACAGCCTCTGGCCCCCACAGCCTCTGGCCCCTACAGCCTCTGGCCCCTACAGCCTCTGGCCCTCACAGCCTCTGGACCTCAGAGCCTCTGGCCCTCACAGCCTCTGGCCCTCACAGCCTCTGGCCCTCACAGCCTCTGGCCCCGACAGCCTCTGGCCCCTACAGCCTCTGGCCCTCACAGCCTCTGGCCCCCACAGCCTCTGGCCCTCACAGCCTCTGGCCCTCACAGCCTCTGGCCCCGACAGCCTCTGGCCCCTACAGACTCTGGCCCCTACAGCCTCTGGCCCCCACAGACTCTGGCCCCTACAGACTCTGGCCCCTAGAGCCTCTGGCCCCTACAGACTCTGGCCCCTACAGCCTCTGGCCCCCACAGACTCTGGCCCCTACAGCCTCTGGCCCCTACAGCCTCTGGCCCTCACAGCCTCTGGCCCTCACAGACTCTGGCCCTCACAGCCTCTGGCCCTCACAGACTCTGGCCCTCACAGCCTCTGGCCCCCACAGACTCTGGCACTCACAGCCTCTGGCCCCTACAGCCTCTGGCCCCTACAGCCTCTGGCCCTCACAGCCTCTGGCCCTCACAGACTCTGGCCCCCACAGACTCTGGCACTCACAGCCTCTGGCCCTCACAGACTCTGGCCCTCACAGCCTCTGGCCCTCACAGACTCTGGCCCTCACAGCCTCTGGCCCTCACAGACTCTGGCCCTCACAGCCTCTGGCCCCCACAGACTCTGGCCCTCACAGCCTCTGGCCCTCACAGACTCTGGCCCTCACAGCCTCTGGCCCCCACAGACTCTGGCACTCACAGCCTCTGGCCCCTACAGCCTCTGGCCCCTACAGCCTCTGGACCCTACAGCCTCTGGCCCCTACAGACTCTGGCCCCTACAGCCTCTGGCCCCTACAGCCTCTGGCCCTCACAGCCTCTGGCCCCTACAGCCTCTGGCCCCCACAGACTCTGGCACTCACAGCCTCTGGCCCCCACAGCCTCTGGCCCCTACAGCCTCTGGCCCTCACAGCCTCTGGCCCCCACAGACTCTGGCCCTCACAGCCTCTGGCCCTCACAGCCTCTGGCCCCCACAGCCTCTGGCCCTCACAGACTCTGGCCCCTACAGCCTCTGGCCCCTACAGACTCTGGCCCTCACAGACTCTGGCCCCTACAGCCTCTGGCCCCTACAGACTCTGGCCCCTACAGCCTCTGGCCCCTACAGACTCTGGCCCTCACAGACTCTGGCCCCTACAGCCTCTGGCCCCTACAGACTCTGGCCCCTACAGCCTCTGGCCCCTACAGACTCTGGCCCTCACAGACTCTGGCCCCTACAGCCTCTGGCCCCTACAGACTCTGGCCCTCACAGACTCTGGCCCCTACAGCCTCTGGCCCTCACAGACTCTGGCCCCTACAGCCTCTGGCCCTCACAGACTCTGGCCCCTACAGCCTCTGGCCCCTACAGACTCTGGCCCTCACAGACTCTGGCCCCTACAGCCTCTGGCCCTCACAGACTCTGGCCCCTACAGCCTCTGGCCCTCACAGACTCTGGCCCCTACAGCCTCTGGCCCCTACAGACTCTGGCCCTCACAGACTCTGGCCCCTACAGCCTCTGGCCCCTACAGACTCTGGCCCTCACAGACTCTGGCCCCTACAGCCTCTGGCCCCTACAGACTCTGGCCCCTACAGCCTCTGGCCCCTACAGACTCTGGCCCTCACAGACTCTGGCCCCCACAGCCTCTGGCCCTCACAGACTCTGGCCCCTACAGCCTCTGGCCCCTACAGACTCTGGCCCTCACAGACTCTGGCCCCTACAGCCTCTGGCCCCCACAGCCTCTGGCCCCTACAGACTCTGGCCCTCACAGACTCTGGCCCCTACAGCCTCTGGCCCTCACAGACTCTGGCCCCTACAGCCTCTGGCCCCTACAGACTCTGGCCCTCACAGACTCTGGCCCCTACAGCCTCTGGCCCCTACAGCCTCTGGCCCCCACAGCCTCTGGCGCCCACAGACTCTGGCCCTCACAGCCTCTGGTCCTCACAGCCTCTGGCCCTCACAGACTCTGGCCCTCACAGCCTCTGGTCCTCACAGCCTCTGGCCCTCACAGCCTCTGGCCCTCACAGCCTCTGGTCCTCACAGCCTCTGGCCCTCACAGACTCTGGCCCCCACAGACTCTGGCACTCACAGCCTCTGGCCCCTACAGCCTCTGGCCCCTACAGCCTCTGGCCCTCACAGCCTCTGGCCCTCACAGACTCTGGCCCTCACAGCCTCTGGCCCCCACAGACTCTGGCCCTCACAGCCTCTGGCCCTCACAGCCTCTGGCCCCCACAGCCTCTGGCCCTCACAGCCTCTGGCCCCCACAGACTCTGGCCCTCACAGCCTCTGGCCCCCACAGACTCTGGCCCTCACAGCCTCTGGCCCTCACAGCCTCTGGCCCCCACAGACTCTGGCCCTCACAGCCTCTGGCCCCCACAGACTCTGGCCCTCACAGACTCTGGCCCTCACAGCCTCTGGCCCCCACAGACTCTGGCCCTCACAGCCTCTGGCCCTCACAGCCTCTGGCCCCCACAGCCTCTGGCCCCCACAGCCTCTGGCCCCCACAGCCTCTGGCCCCTACAGCCTCTGGCCCTCACAGCCTCTGGCCCCTACAGCCTCTGGCCCTCACAGCCTCTGGCCCCCACAGCCTCTGGCCCCCACAGCCTCTGGCCCTCACAGCCTCTGGCCCCCACAGCCTCTGGCCCTCACAGCCTCTGGCCCCTACAGCCTCTGGCCCTCACAGCCTCTGGCCCTCACAGCCTCTGGCCCCTACAGCCTCTGGCCCTCACAGCCTCTGGCCCTCACAGCCTCTGTACCCCACAGCCTCTGGCCCCCACAGCCTCTGGCCCTCACAGCCTCTGGCCCCCACAGCCTCTGGCCCTCACAGCCTCTGGCCCCCACAGCCTCTGGCCCTCACAGCCTCTGGCCCCTACAGCCTCTGGCCCCTACAGCCTCTGGCCCTCACAGCCTCTGGCCCCCACAGCCTCTGGCCCCCACAGCCTCTGGCCCTCACAGCCTCTGGCCCCCACAGCCTCTGGCCCTCACAGCCTCTGGCCCCTACAGCCTCTGGCCCTCACAGCCTCTGGCCCCTACAGCCTCTGGCCCTCACAGCCTCTGGCCCTCAGAGCCTCTGGCCCCTACAGCCTCTGGCCCTCACAGCCTCTGGCCCCTACAGCCTCTGGCCCCTACAGCCTCTGGTCCTCACAGCCTCTGGCCCTCACAGCCTCTGGCCCCCAGAGCCTCTGGCCCCTACAGCCTCTGGCCCTCACAGCCTCTGGCCCTCAGAGCCTCTGGCCCCTACAGCCTCTGGCCCCCACAGCCTCTGGCCCTCACAGACTCTGGCCCCCACAGCCTCTGGCCCTCACAGCCTCTGGACCCCACAGCCTCTGGCCCTCACAGACTCTGGCCCCCACAGCCTCTGGCCCTCACAGCCTCTGGACCCCACAGCCTCTGGCCCTCACAACCTCTGGCCCTCACAGGCTCTGGCCCCTACAGCCTCTGGCCCCTACAGCCTCTGGCCCTCGAAGCCTCTGGCCCCCACAGCCTCTGGCCCCTACAGCCTCTGGCCCTCACAGCCTCTGGCCCCCACAGCCTCTGGCCCCTACAGCCTCTGGCCCCTACAGACTCTGGCCCTCACAGCCTCTGGCCCTCACAGCCTCTGGCCCCTACAGCCTCTGGCCCTCACAGCCTCTGGCCCCCACAGCCTCTGGCCCCTACAGCCTCTGGCCCTCACAGGCTCTGGCCCCTACAGCCTCTGGCCCCTACAGACTCTGTCCCCTACAGCCTCTGGCCCCTACAGCCTCTGGCCCTCACAGCCTCTGGCCCCTACAGCCTCTGGCCCCTACAGCCTCTGGCCCTCACACACTCTGGCCCCTACAGCCTCTGGCCCCTACAGCCTCTGGCCCTCACAGCTTCTGGCCCCTACAGCCTCTGGCCCCTACAGCCTCTGGCCCCACAGCCTCTGGCCCCTACAGCCTCTGGCCCCTACAGCCTCTGGCCCTCACAGCCTCTGGCCCCTACAGCCTCTGGCCCTCACAGCCTCTGGCCCTCACAGCCTCTGGCCCCCACAGCCTCTGGCCCCTACAGCCTCTGGCCCCTACAGCCTCTGGCCCTCACAGCCTCTGGCCCCTACAGACTCTGGCCCCTACAGCCTCTGGCCCCTACAGACTCTGGCCCCTACAGCCTCTGGCCCCTACAGACTCTGGCCCCTACAGCCTCTGGCCCCTACAGCCTCTGGCCCCTACAGACTCTGGCCCCTACAGCCTCTGGCCCCCACAGCCTCTGGCCCCTACAGCCTCTGGCCCTCACAGCCTCTGGCCCTCACAGACTCTGGCCCTCACAGCCTCTGGCCCCCACAGACTCTGGCCCCTACAGCCTCTGGCCCCTACAGACTCTGGCCCCTACAGCCTCTGGCCCCCACAGACTCTGGCCCCTACAGACTCTGGCCCCTACAGCCTCTGGCCCCTACAGACTCTGGCCCCTACAGACTCTGGCCCCTACAGCCTCTGGCCCCTACAGCCTCTGGCCCCCACAGCCTCTGGCGCCCACAGACTCTGGCCCTCACAGCCTCTGGCCCTCACAGCCTCTGGTCCTCACAGCCTCTGGCCCTCACAGCCTCTGGCCCCCACAGACTCTGGCCCTCACAGCCTCTGGCCCTCACAGCCTCTGGCCCCTACAGCCTCTGGCCCTCACAGCCTCTGGCCCTCACAGACTCTGGCCCTCACAGACTCTGGCCCTCACAGCCTCTGGCCCCCACAGACTCTGGCCCTCACAGCCTCTGGCCCCTACAGCCTCTGGCATTCACAGCCTCTGGCCCTCACAGCCTCTGGCCCTCACAGCCTCTGGTCCCCACAGACTCTGGCCCTCACAGCCTCTGGCCCTCACAGCCTCTGGTCCTCACAGCCTCTGGCCCTCACAGCCTCTGGTCCCCACAGACTCTGGCCCCTACAGCCTCTGGCCCTCACAGCCTCTGGCCCCTACAGACTCTGGCCCTCACAGCCTCTGGTCCTCACAGCCTCTGGCCCTCACAGCCTCTGGTCCTCACAGCCTCTGGTCCTCACAGCCTCTGGTCCCCACAGACTCTGGCCCCCACAGCCTCTGGCCCCCACAGGCACTGGACCCTACAGCCTCTGGCCCTCACAGGCTCTGGCCCCCACAGACTCTGGCCCCCACAGCCTCTGGCCCTCACAGCCTCTGGCCCCCACAGACTCTGGCGCCCACAGCCTCTGGCCCCTACAGCCTCTGGCCCCCACAGGCTCTGGCCCCCAGAGACTCTGGCCCCCACAGCCTCTGGCCCTCACAGCCTCTGGCGCCCACAGCCTCTGGCCCCCACAGCCTCTGGCCCCCACAGCCTCTGGCCCTCACAGCCTCTGGCGCCCACAGACTCTGGCCCCCACAGACTCTGGCCCCCACAGCCTCTGGCCCTCACAGCCTCTGGCCCTCACAGCCTCTGGACCCTACAGCCTCTGGCCCCTACAGCCTCTGGCCCCCACAGCCTCTGGCCCTCACAGCCTCTGGCCCCTACAGCCTCTGGCCCCCACAGCCTCTGGACCCTACAGCCTCTGGACCCTACAGCCTCTGTCCCCTACAGCCTCTGGACCCTACAGCCTCTGGCCCCCACAGCCTCTGGCCCCTACAGCCTCTGGACCCTACAGCCTCTGGCCCCCACAGCCTCTGGCCCCCACAGCCTCTGGCCCCTACAGCCTCTGGCCCCCACAGCCTCTGGCCCTCACAGCCTCTGGCCCCTACAGCCTCTGGCCCCTACAGCCTCTGGACCCTACAGCCTCTGGCCCCCACAGCCTCTGGCCCCCACAGCCTCTGGCCCTAACAGCCTATGGCCCTCACAGCCTCTGGCCCTCACAGCCTCACAGGTTTCGAGGTGCGATGAAGGTTTCGAGGTGCGATGAAGGTTTCGAGGTGCGATGAAGGTTTCCAGGTGCGATGAAGGTTTCGAGGTGCGATGAAGGTTTCGAGGTGCGATGAAGGTATCCAGGTGCGATGAAGGTTTCGAGGTGCGATGAAGGTTTCGAGGTGCGATGAAGGTTTTCGAGGTGCGATGAAGGTATCCAGGTGCGATGAAGGTTTCGAGGTGCGATGAAGGTATCCAGGTGCGATGAAGGCATCCAGGTGCGATGAAGGTTTCGAGGTGCGATGAAGGTTTCGAGGTGCGATGAAGGTTTCCAGGTGCGATGAAGGTATCCAGGTGCGATGAAGGTTTCGAGGTGCGATGAAGGATTCGAGGTGCGATGAAGGTTTCGAGGTGCGATGAAGGCATCCAGGTGCGATGAAGGTTTCGAGGTGCGATGAAGGATTCGAGGTGCGATGAAGGTTTCGAGGTGCGATGAAGGTTTCCAGGTGCGATGAAGGTTTCGAGGTGCGATGAAGGTTTCCAGGTGCGATGAAGGTTTCCAGGTGCGATGAAGGTTTCCAGGTGCGATGAAGGTTTCCAGGTGCGATGAAGGCATCCAGGTGCGATGAAGGCATCCAGGTGCGATGAAGGTTTCGAGGTGCGATGAAGGTTTCCAGGTGCGATGAAGGTTTCCAGGTGCGATGAAGGTATCCAGGTGCGATGAAGGTTTCGAGGTGCGATGAAGGTTTCGAGGTGCGATGAAGGTTTCGAGGTGCGATGAAGGTATCCAGGTGCGATGAAGGTTTCGAGGTGCGATGAAGGTATCCAGGTGCGATGAAGGTTTCCAGGTGCGATGAAGGTATCCAGGTGCGATGAAGGTTTCGAGGTGCGATGAAGGTTTCGAGGTGCGATGAAGGTTTTCGAGGTGCGATGAAGGTATCCAGGTGCGATGAAGGTTTCGAGGTGCGATGAAGGTATCCAGGTGCGATGAAGGTTTCGAGGTGCGATGAAGGCATCCAGGTGCGATGAAGGCATCCAGGTGCGATGAAGGTTTCGAGGTGCGATGAAGGTTTCGAGGTGCGATGAAGGTTTCCAGGTGCGATGAAGGTATCCAGGTGCGATGAAGGTTTCGAGGTGCGATGAAGGATTCGAGGTGCGATGAAGGTTTCGAGGTGCGATGAAGGCATCCAGGTGCGATGAAGGTATCCAGGTGCGATGAAGGTTTCGAGGTGCGATGAAGGATTCGAGGTGCGATGAAGGTTTCGAGGTGCGATGAAGGTTTCCAGGTGCGATGAAGGTTTCGAGGTGCGATGAAGGTTTCCAGGTGCGATGAAGGTTTCCAGGTGCGATGAAGGTTTCCAGGTGCGATGAAGGTTTCCAGGTGCGATGAAGGCATCCAGGTGCGATGAAGGCATCCAGGTGCGATGAAGGTTTCGAGGTGCGATGAAGGTTTCCAGGTGCGATGAAGGTTTCCAGGTGCGATGAAGGTATCCAGGTGCGATGAAGGTTTCGAGGTGCGATGAAGGTTTCGAGGTGCGATGAAGGTTTCGAGGTGCGATGAAGGTATCCAGGTGCGATGAAGGTTTCGAGGTGCGATGAAGGTATCCAGGTGCGATGAAGGTTTCGAGGTGCGATGAAGGCATCCAGGTGCGATGAAGGCATCCAGGTGCGATGAAGGTTTCGAGGTGCGATGAAGGTTTCCAGGTGCGATGAAGGTATCCAGGTGCGATGAAGGTTTCGAGGTGCGATGAAGGATTCGAGGTGCGATGATGGCATCCAGGTGCGATGAAGGTATCCAGGTGCGATGAAGGTTTCAAGGTGCGATGAAGGCATCCAGGTGCGATGAAGGTTTCCGGGTGCGATGAAGGTTTCAAGGTGCGATAAAGGTTTCCGGGTGCGATGAAGGATTCGAGGTGCGATGATGGCATCCAGGTGCGATGATGGCATCCAGGTGCGATGAAGGTTTCAAGGTGCGATGAAGGCATCCAGGTGCGATGAAGGTTTCGAGGTGCGATGAAGGTTTCGAGGCGCGATGAAGGTTTCGAGGTGCAATGAAGGTTTCCTGGTGCGATGAAGGTTTCGAGGTGCGATGAAGGTTTCGAGGTGCAATGAAGGTTTCCTGGTGCGATGAAGGTTTCGAGGTGCGATGAAGGTATCCAGGTGCGATGAAGGTATCCAGGTGCGATGAAGGTTTCCGGGTGCGATGAAGGTATCCGGGTGCGATGAAGGTATCCAGGTGCGATGAAGGTTTCCTGGTGCCACGAAGGTTTCCAGGTGAAGGTATCCAGGTGTGCTGTGAGCCTCTCAACATGGAAATTAAGACGCTGCAGCTGCTTTTACCAACTAGAATCCTGGATTTGATTCAGGGACAGTTCAAAGGTAAAGAGAAAGAGGTTTGCAGCTGCAGTGCTTCAGATCACAGCTCACATCTCTGGGGAGGTTACGTAGTGAGCCCCCCCTAACAGGACGTCCTGGCCCCGCCCACACCACCAGGTCACAACATTTGGACTCTGTTCCTCTCGTGCTGACCCCCCCCCCACCACCACCACCACCTGCCCGAGCAAACACTGCGAGCTGCTCAAGGCAGAACTTTAACCACCGACTTAGTGAAGGGAGGAGCATGTGGTTAATGAGAACCCCCCCCCCCCTCCCTGAGTAAACTCACCAGGTGAACTCTGGCCACCTCACAGTGTCAGTGTGTCAGGTGAGGGTGGGTGGGAGGATACGGATGCAGATACTTCAAAAACAGAACCTGGTTTATTATTCAGAAAACAAGGTCAAAACAAAGCGCGGCTGAGCCGCAAAAACTAATTATGAAAACAAAACATGACTAAGACCAAATAAAACAAAGAACATGACTTGGAATAACTTGAACCGTACTTAACTGATATATACTCTGATATATACTCTGATATATATACTCTGCTACATATTCTGATATACACTCAGATA